>NC_079195.1:36803377-36950877 GCF_029499605.1 Hyla sarda | reverse complement strand
CTCGAACATGGACTCGATGACAACATCGCTGTTGGTGAAGGAGTTATAGGTGAGAGACTTAAGGCAGAGCCGGCCGTACCGCAGGTAGTCCGTCAGTGAGTTCAGATACGTGAACTTCCTTCTGTGTCCCAGGCGAAGGCACCTCAAGAAGAGGCGCCGGACGTTTCTCATTCCCGCTGTGCATCACCTGGAGAGAGAAGAACACCATATTAATACTGAGATTTGGCCTCGTAAAACTGTTTTTAGAAGGCGACTGCTGACGGCGCAAATTCTGTGTTTAATGTGAGGCCATGTAGGGATGTCTACACCGGACCCATGACTCATGTCTGACTCCAGTACTTGAGTCATGTTTGCCACAGGCACCCTAAAATCTCCCGGCCCACACACCCATAAGCACTGGTATACACCATAAGTGTACTTCTGGCGTACGCTGGCTCCATAGGCATCAGTGGTTGCTTTTATCAAGACATCAGGTTACTGACCTACAAGATGACAGCGTCACAAGGGGGCATCCTCTACATCTAGAGGAAAGAAGGTTTCTACACCAGCACAGATGGGGTTCTTTACTGTAAGAGCAGTGAGACTGTGGAATTCTCTCCCGGAGGAGGTGGTCATGGTGAACTCTAAAATAATTTGAAAAGGGGTCTGGATGCATTTTTGGAGAGTAAGAACATTACAGGTTATGGATTCTAGATCTATAGGGACAGAACGTTGATCCAGGGATTTATTCTGGTGCCATATTTGGAGTCGGGAAGGAATTTTTACCTCTAGGATGAGTTTTTTTTTTTCTTGCCTTCCTCTGGATCAACTCAGCAGGGACTCATTAGGGTTATAGGTTGAACTCAATGGACTCTGGTCTTTTTTTTCAACCTTATGAACTATGTTACATTATTAAAGAATACCCCTCATGATCTTGTTAAATTTTATAATCCTCCCAGTTCACTGCCCCCATCATGATAAACCACCCCCTGCCTTTATTTTTATTATTTGTTAGTTTTCAACCTTGATATTGCTCTGTATTATCTGCTCAGTCTCAGTCAGATTCACAGACTGGGAAGGGGTGTTCCCCAGCAGGCGTGACATCATCTGAAGTCATACAGGGGAGAACTTCCTCCCTCACTCTGCTACACACAGCCCAGAGCAGTTCAGTGTGTGAGATGAGCTCTGATTGGCTAAGGCTGCACACACTCCCCACAGCATTCCAGCCTGCATTTCCTGATTTTGGACTTCTGCCAGGTCAGCAGGAGTCCAAAGTCTGTGCAAGAGAATGTGCTCCGGAAAAGTAGGGAGACACCTAGTGGCTGCTTTTTTTTTTCTAAACACAAAAACATTGAAAACTTCATTTATTTTTTTTAAACATAATAAATTAGAAAGATTTTTTTTATCTACCATAAGGAGTGCAATAGCAAAAAATAGTTTTAATGACAGTGCCCATTTAAGTCTACCCTACACTTTGTATAACAACTTTATTGAATTTAAAACACTGACCAGTCATAAGTTTATAGACCTGTTAACCTATAGAAAAATGCAAGCTCTGCTGCCGAGGAGCATTTTCCAGTGACCGATCTCCTTACGCTCTACATTCATGACTAGAGATGAGCGAACTTACAGTAAATTCGATTCGTCACGAACTTCTCGGCTCGGCGGTTGCTGACTTTTCCTGCATAAATTAGTTCAGCTTTCCGGTGCTCCGATGGGCTGGAAAAGGTGGATGCAGTCCTAGGAAAGAGTCTCCTAGGACTGTATCCACCTTTTCCAGCCCACCGGAGCACCGGAAAGCTGAACTAATTTATGCAGGAAAAGACATCAACTGCCGAGCCGAGAAGTTTGTGACGAATCGAATTTACTGTAAGTTCGCTCATCTCTATTCATGAATATTATTTAAGAATGAGGAAGCTGGCTGGATGGCATTTGTTTGTCTACATTGGTGTTTCCCAACCAGGATGCCTCCATCTGTTGCAAAACTACAACTCCCAGCATAACCGGACAGCCTTCGGCTGTCCGGCCATGCTGGGAGTTGTAGTTTTGCAACAGCTGGAGGCACCCTGGTTGGAAATACACTGGTCTACATTCTGCAATAACCTTCTTGCTCAGCGCAAATCATGAACTCACATTACTGCGCCGCCGGGCTGACGATCCGGGCTAAAGGTATGTATTCACATTTAGTGAGGATTTGTGCCGCGATACTGCAAAATCCAGCACAAGGGAAGGGCCTGTTCACACTACAGAAATTCTGAGCGGATTCTGCTGGCAACATCTTTCCAATGTGTATAATGCTGAAATTCCACAATCCGGATTGCGCCCAAACAAACATTTTCATTCTTTCAGTGGACTCTTAAAGGGGTACTCCGGTGAAAACCTTTTTTCTTTTAAATCAACTGGTGGCAGAAACGTAAACATATTTGTAAATTACTTCTATTAAAAAATCTTAATCCTTCCTGTACTTATTAGCTGCTAATAAGTTCCTACAGAGGAGATTCTTTTCTTTTTGGAATGCTCTCTGATGACATCACAAGCACAGTTCTCTCTGCTGACGTTATTATAATAATAATAATAACGCTTTATTTATTGTTGTCCTTAGTGGGATTTGAACCCAAGTCCCCTGCACTGTAAGGCAGCAGTGCTAACCTCTGAGCCACCATGCTGCCCTTAGTATACATCTGCTATGCACGGTTGCTAAAATGGACAGAGATGTCAGCAGAGAGCACTGTGCTCGTGATGTCATCAGTGTTCCAAAAAGAAAGGAATTTCCTCTGTAGCATTCAGCAGCTAATAAGTACTGGAAGGATTAAGATTTTTTAATAGAAGTAATTTACAAATATGTTTAACTTTCTGCCACCAGTTGATTTAAAAGAAAAAAGGTTTTCACCGGAGTACCCCTTTAAGTCCATGGTTACAATCTACGCGAAACAAGCGCCAATTCTCGGAGCTTGCATGTCGACTTCTGCTTGTAGTATCTTTGAGAATAACTTCTTAGTGTGGAAGGCCCAAGGGTGTAAATTTCCACGGCAGAATGTCCACCCGGAAGGATGCAATTCCACAAAAAAATCCACAATAAAGAACAGACATTTCTAATTTTTTTTTTCTGTGGATGCCGGAATCAGCATTTCCGCAGCAGAAATTCTGCAGTGTGCACAGTGCAGCAGAATCCTATTGAAATCAATGAGAGACTGCAACGTGAACATGGCCTAAGGGCGCGTTCACACGGGCGGATTTAGCTGCGGATTTTAAGCTGCTTCTTTACTGCAGCTGAAAAAAATGCACCCTATAAAGGGGAATAAATCTGCAACAAAATCAATTTTTTATTTATTTATTTTTAGGGATCGACCGATTATCGGTTTGGTCGATATTATCAGCCGATATCCCCGATTTTTGACATTATCGGTATCGGCAATTACCTTGCCGATAATGCCCCGCCCCCCGCTGCCTACCCCATCCCCGATTTTATAATTACCTGTTCCTGGGGTCCACGCTACTTCTGGCTCCTGCGGCGTCCTGCACTATTGATGTGCGCTGCGCAATGACGAGTGACGTCCTCAACGCGACGTCACCTTCAGTGCGCACAGTGACAGCGCAGGACGCCGCCGGAGCCAGAAGTAGCGCGGACCCTGGGAACAGGTAATTATAAAACTGGGGATGGGGGAGGCAATGGGGCAGCGGTGGTGGTCGGACTAGGGAGGACCCCTGGACAGGCAGAGGGAGAGAAGCGGGTGGCGGCGGCGGTGGTCTCTGACCCCGCAAAAGGTGCTGCAGTTCATTGATTTAAAGCGCCCACTTTAAATCATTGATCTGCAGCGGCTTCTGCGGCCGGGTTGGGGGGGGGAGGTAAATAGTCGATAACTTATACTGGAATATCAGTATAAGTTATCGGCCTCAAAGTTCACATAATATCGGTATCGGCCCTAAAAAAAAATCACCGTACGGTTTTTGACTTTGCACAGTTTTTCCGTATACAGATAAAAAATTGTACACGTTGTGATACAGTTTAGTCAGGTTTTGAGGAATCCGTTTTTTTTTTTTTTTTTTTTTTGTTTTAAATCAAAAAACCTGATACAGGAACTGTATTGCAAAAACGTGGTGTGAACCCGGCCTAACCAGGTGTTGTAACTAGAGATGAGCGAATTAACAGTAAATTCGATTCGTCACGAACTTCTCGGCTCGGCAGTTGATGACTTATCCTGCATAAATGAGTTCAGCCTTCCGGTGCTCCGATGGGCTGGAAAAGATGGATACAGTCCTAGGAAAGAGTCTCCTAGGACTGTATCCACCTTTTCCAGCCCACGGGAGCACCGGAAAGCTGAACTAATTTATGCAGGAAAAGTAATTAATTATGCAGGAAAAGTCATCAACTGCCGAGCCGAGAAGTTCGTGACGAATCGAATTTACTGTAAGTTCGCACATCTCTAGTTGTAACAATAGAGCTCAGCTAAAATACACAACTCACGGCGGCGCTCTAGCACCGAGCCAGTACAGCGGCTATAACAAAATACTTACGTAAACAAGGTGCGAATCTTTAAATCATGCAAAAGTGCAAACAGCGCCCCCGCTAGGTCAGGGTGCCTTCAGCTGTTGCAAAACTACAACATGCCATAATACTTGGCACAAGAGACCAGTACTTCTGCCCCAAGCCGACGTGAGACGTCCTATGGTCATTAAGGGGTTAAACGTTGAAATATCAGTATGTCTGTCCAGCGCGCCTCCATCTGGTGCAAAACTACAACTCCCAGCATGCCCGGACAGCCGTTGGTTGTCCGGGCATGCTGGGATTTGTAGTTTTGCAACAGCTGGAGGTCCACAGTTTGGAGACCACTGCATTGGCGATATGAATTTTCCACCGCTTCAATGTAAGGTCGTATTCACATTGCAGACACACCATGCACATGCTATACATTGGAGTTAACCAATGCAAAACTACATCTCCCATCATGCATCGAGTGCTGTCAGGACATGATGGGAAATGTAGTTTTCAGGCAAGATGGGAAACCCTGCTATAGATGTAGTAATAGTAAAGCACATAAATACAAACCCCATACACTGTATTGTTAAAGGGCAGCACCACACACAATAACCTACCTACCTATATCCCACCACGTGGTCTCCGCAGCTTACCTGCCCAGCTGTATCACTCAGGGGGGCACAACTCCTTCCACCTCACATCCTTCATCCCGGTGACCTGCAATAACCGGATGTCACTACACTTCAGCCTACATCAGCCACCGGAGCCATGCCTCACGGAGCATGCGCAACACAAACCGGTGATGTAAAGTTTACCTCGAGCCGTAGAAAACCTAGAGCGCATGCGCAACACTACGCTGACAGCGTAGCGCTGACGTAGGCAGCGTTAGGAGCGTAGCCAGGCGCATGCGCAGTTGTCCGTACCGCGCAAGCAGTTTTCTACCATTCGTAGTGAACTAAGAGCGCATGCGCAGCTTTCCTCGCCTACGCAGTTAGCGTAGGGAGGCTAGCGTAAATTATCGCGCGCGCAGTTGTTCAGAGTAGTTCGTAGAAAACTGCGTGCGCACGTAGTTAGAGGAGGTAGCGTTGTGTAGAAGCCAGGGAGAGAGGGAAACCAGCGTAGGTTTAACGTAGCTAGCTTAGATTGTAACGTAGTTAGCGTAGCTTAGGTTTTATAGTGAAAGGAGGTAGGCTATAGGTTTTAAAGTAAAGAGACTACAACTCCCAGCATGCCCAGGCATGCTGGAAGTTGTAGTTTTGCATGTTTTACAGTGAAGGCACCATAACTCCCAGCATGCCCAGGCAGCTATAGTTTTACACAGGTATAGAGTAGTTAGCGTAGTGTTAGCACAGTTTTAGCGTAATTAGCTTAGCGTAGTGTTAGCGCAGTCTTAGCGTAGCGTAGTGTTAGCGTAGTGTTAGCGCAGTCTTAGCGTAGCGTAGTGTTAGCGCAGTCTTAGCGTAGTGTAGTGTTAGTGCAGTTAAGATCGCATAGTGTTAGCGCAGTTTTAGCGGTTAGTGTAGCATAGTGGTAGTGTAGTATTACATAGGCGTAGTGTCGTTAGTGTAGCATAGTATTAGCATAGTTTTACACAGGTGTAGTGTAGTTAGCGTAGCATAGTGTTAGCGTAGTTTTACACAGGTGTAGTGTAGTTAGCGTAGCATAGTGTTAGCGTAGTTTTACACTGGTTTAGTGTAGTTAGCGTAGTTTTACACAGGTGTAGTGTAGTTAGCGTAGTTTTACACAGGTGTGGTGTAGTTAGCGTAGCATAGTGTTAGCGTAGTTTTACACTGGTTTAGTGTAGTTAGCGTAGTTTTACACAGGTGTAGTGTAGTTAGCGTAGCATAGTGTTAGCGTAGTTTTACACTGGTTTAGTGTAGTTAGCGTAGTTTTACACAGGTGTAGTGTAGTTAGCGTAGCATAGTGTTAGCGTAGTTTTACACTGGTTTAGTGTAGTTAGCGTAGTTTTACACAGGTGTAGTGTAGTTAGCGTAGCATAGTGTTAGCGTAGTTTTACACTGGTTTAGTGTAGTTAGCGTAGTTTTACACAGGTGTAGTGTAGTTAGCGTAGTTTTACACAGGTGTAGTGTAGTTAGCGTAGCATAGTGTTAGCGTAGTTTTACACAGGTGTAGTGTAGTTAGCGTAGCATAGTGTTAGCGTAGTTTTACACAGGTGTAGTGTAGTTAGCGTAGCATAGTGTTAGTGTAGTATTACACAGGTGTAGTGTAGCTAGCGTAGCGTAGTGTTAGCACAACACAGGTGTAGTGTAGCTAACTTAGTTTTACAGACAGATAAAGCGTAGTTTAAAGAGTGTAGCGTAGGGTGTAGCTTAGCTTCATCATACAGTGAAGGGGCTACAACTCCCAGCATTCCCAGACAGCCAAAGGCAGGATGGAAGTTGTAGTTTTACAAAAGTAGCAGAGGCAATTGCACTCTGCTACATTAAAGTAGCAGAAGCCATTGTGCTCTGCTACGTTAACGTAGCAGAGGCAAGTACATCCTTGTACGTTAATGTAGCAGAGGTGAATGTGCCCTGAGCTGCGCTAGTTAGTTCATTAGGGGTATATGGTGATCAGAAGGCAACTTACCCACCTCCGTTCTTGCTCCGTCACTAGACGTGGAGAAACACAGGAAGATGACGGGTGGGACAGGGGTGGTAAGTTAGGCTCTCTAGGGGGAAGAACCTCCAAAAATGTACTTACCCATTTTTTTGTGTTTTTCTTCTCGTTTCAGATATGTGAATGCAGAGGACTACGTCGGATTCGGTGGACTACAACGATGACCTGCATTTTTTTTTTTTATAAAATGGTTAACCAGGGCTGTGGGGGAGTGTTTTTCCTAATAAAAATGTTTTAACGTGTGTGTGTGTTTTTTTATATTACTTTACAGGCTTAGTAGTGGAAGCCGTCTGATAGACAGAGTCCATTACTAAGCCGGAGCTTAGTGTTAGCCCCAAAAACAGCTAGCGCTAACCCCCAATTATTACCCTGGTACCCTTCGCCACAGGAGTACCGGGAAGAGCCCATCCCAACAGGCCCAGAGGGCCAAATACGCGCGCTCTTGGGCCTAGGCGGTATCAGGCTGCCGTTATATAAGCTGTTTCTGTTTGGTAAGTATCTGGCTGGAAATGAAAAGACGGAATCACACACCTTTTTTTTTTTTTATTTAGATTTTATAAAAAGAAAAAAGTGTGTGTTTTCCGCCAAATACCAACCAAACAGACACAGCCTAATGTTACCAGAGTGGGTGAGGACTATTGTTAGCGTCCCTCTCTAGCCTAAATAACGCCAGTCTGTTACCGCCTAGGCCCAAAAGTGGCATATTTGGTGCTCTGGGCCTGTTGGTTTCGTCTCTTCCCGGTACCCATGTGGCAGTGGGTATTGGGGTAATAATTGGAGGTTAGCGCTAGTTGTTTTTGAGGCTAACGCTAAGTCCCGGCTTAGTAATGGACTCAGTCTATAAGACGGCTTCCACTACTAAGTAATAAAAAAAATACCCACAAGTTAAAACATTTTTATTAGGAAAAACACTCCCCCACAGCCCTCGTTAACCATTTTATTAAAAGAAAAAAAAAATGCAGGTCATCATTGTAGTCCACCGTATCCAACGTAGTCCTCCGCATTCGCGTATCTGAAATGAGAAGAGAAGAAAATCACAATGGGGGGAATGGAGTCTCCCTCCCTCCAAAAATGCAGATATATAATATTTAACAATGCTAGACTCAGGGTGTTAAAGGCTGTGCCCAAAGCTGACAAGAGCTGCTATATCATCATGCTGTAAGAACTTCATCTTTCGTTTTCTGAACTTGCCTTGCTAAACTCTTTCATATTTTTGTAACTGTATGTCATTTGTTTATTTATATATATATAGCACTGTGATACCTTTTATCAGTTTAAATGTTTAATTAATCAGCTCTGGTCTTTGATCTCTAAATATATGAGCTCACCTTTCTGAAGGCAGCTCTGGTGGAAACACGTTTATCTAAGGGTTAATTTGGTGACTTGCTGGGACTAGTAGTGGATACCCAGAGGTCTGGCGGCTTTAACCCTTGCACCATCACACACTCTCTAGCGTCTTGGCTGGACCGAAAGGGTGTGATCGTGACAACTGGTGGCAGCGTCGGGACATATGTTTAGATTTTTAGTGCTTGCTGGATTTTACCTGTAGGGAAATCTTAGCACTAAAAAGAAATTGCATACATCTTCTTGTGTGTAAATTCCAAAGACAGAGCTCAGTGCTGGTTTAAAAGACATACAAAAAGAGTGCAAGACAGTTCTGTCCTCCCCATCTCCTGTTTTACCTCCTCGGTCTCATCTCGGAAATATGGAGGCCTATCGCAAGCAGTCCAAGCCTGCACTGGAGCTAATGTGCCAAGAAAAGGAGATCCCTACTGCAGGAAAGAACAAGGGCCAACTTATTGCTGATCTTGTGGAGTATGATGCCCGTGCAGAAGAGCTGAGTGACATGAGGCAAAGTCCTGCAGCTGGAACTGCCATCCAAGGACTGATATCTCCTGGGGATACTCCTGGGGAACTCCCCATCAGGACAGTAGTCCACGTGAGGCCTTTGACTCTTATATGCGGACTGCCTTACAACACCTTGGGAATGTGGATGCCAATATGAAACTCCAACTGCTTCTCCAGTACCAAACTGCAGAGAGAGAGGCACAAGCGGCAGAGAGAGAGAGGCCCAGGCACGAGCCGCAGAGAGAGAGGCCCAGCGGAGGCATGAATTGGAGGTTCTGAGGCTGAGAGGGGATGCTTCATCGGCACGGAGTGATGTGCAGGATCAAGGAGACCACAAATCCCGCTTGGAACATTTCCCCCTGTTGGAGAAAGATGGTGATCTGGATGTGTTCCTGAGGGGATTTGAAAAGGTTTGCCAGCAGTTCCATCTACCTAAAGAACAGTGGGGACGATATCTAACCCCACGGCTGCAAGGGAAAGCTCTGGATGTGTTTGCTTCGCTTCCCTCTGAAAGTGACCAGGACTATGAGGCAATAAAATCGGCCCTGCTAAAAAGTTTTAATCTGACTCCAGAGGCTTATCGGAAAAGATTTAGGACTTTGCAACAAAGCGCCACAGAAAGCTGCACTGAACATGCAGGTCAGCTAAGGACTGCATTCAGGGAATGGACTGGGGGCCTACAAGTCACTACCTATGAGGCCCTGGAGGACTTGATGGTCCTGGATCAGCTTCTCCAAACACAGAGCTTTGAAGCCAGAGAGTGGATTTTGGATCGCAAGCCCAAGACAGCCATGGAAGCAGCAGAACTAGGAGATGACTTTGCCAACAACCGGGCGCCAGCAGCAAAGCGTGGATCTGCACAAGCTGGAGCGAGTACCTGGAGGGGAGCCACACAACCACAAAGCACCACCAGGTCAGCCGGGAAATTCTTGCCATCATTCCCAAAAGCAACAGGAGCCACATTGGGTCAGGGAGACACCTGCCAATGTTACAGATGCAACAATATTGGGCACCTGAGTGCCACTTGCCCCAACAAAAAGAATTCTCCACCAGCGGATAACCTGCAGAGTGTAACTGTGGGTGACCGGGTGACAGTGGGTTTGCGAGATTCTGGAGCCTCCTTAACTTGGTGCGGCCTGAAGTGGTGGATACAGAGGACATCATCCCTGGAAGAACCATGGCTTTAAAAGGAATTGGAGGTGTGCGGCCTGCTGTGCCCATGGCCAGTGTGTACCTGGATTGGGGTACAGGCCAAGGTTTGCGGGAGGTGGGGGTCTCTGAGGACATCCCTGTTAATGTTCTGCTGGGGAATGATTTGGGTCGGATGCTCTGTCATTATGCTCCAGAGTACACTACCTGCACACCGGATGGGCTAGGAGAGAGCCCTGTTCATTCTGAGGTACTGTGCGAGACTTTGGGAGACACTGCAAAATGTGGAAACTGGGAGGGAGTGCAGGGGATTGATAATTGTTTACCTGTGACTGAACCAGTAAAGTTTTCCAAAAGTGAAATGGGGTGTATTGTAAAATGTGGTGACAATGCATTGCCAATGCCAAAACCTAGTGCAGATGGGCTAAGGGGAGGGGTTGGTGTGCCCCTGGTGACATTTAAAGATGAGGGACCAGCAGTGAGTGATATGTCCCAATCCTGTGAGCCTAAGGAGGAGGAGGGAAGGAGTGATAGCCCTGTGTATGATGCCTGTATTGTTATGTCAAGAACTGAGGGGGAGGAAGGTAAACCCCAGGGAGGCATACCAATGGTGGCAGTCGTAACGCGTCAGCAGCATGCCAGGGTTGAAGCTTTAAAAGGAAGGGAGGATGGTGATGCAAGGGACAAGCTGTGTGACTTGCAAGGCCAAGCAGAGGAAGGTGGAGATGCTAGTTCACCTGGGGGAAATGTGCTCCCTGATACCAGGAGATGGGGGGAGGGAAATTAGCATTTCGGGGAAGCTCTGCGCAGTGAGAGTCCAGTTGAGGACTTTCAGTTCAGCTTTCAGGTGCTACGGGGGGCTGGAGACTCTCTCCTAGGACTGTATCCCCCTTTCCAGCCCACCGGAGCACCTGAAAGCTGAACTAATTTATGCAAGATAAAGTCAGCAACCACCGATCCGTGAGATTCGTGACAGATCAAATCACTGTAACTTCGTTCATCTCTACTACGCTATCTGTGCAGCAGAGCAAAGCTGCGCATGCGCTCTGCGCTGTACGGACAACAGCGCATGCGTAGGGCTACGCTCCTAACGTTGCCTACGTTAGCCCTAAGCTGTCAGCTGAGTGCTGTGCATGCGCTCTTAGTTTTCAACGGAGCAAGGAAATCTTTACATCACTGGTAGGACGCATGCGCATAATGACGGCACTGATGCTTTTTTTTCTAGGACACATGCGCAGAGTGTAGATGTGTGACTGGCTGTGTTGCAGTATTAATAATAATTGTTTCTATAGGCGATAAATATGATGAAAAAACAACCACACTGTCCATTAGGCCTCATTTACATAGACATAGGGGGAGATTTATCAAAACCTGTCCAGAGGAAAAGTTGCTTGGTTGCCCATAGCAACCAATCAGATCGCTTCTTTCATTTTACAGAGGCCTTTTCAAAAATGAAAGAAGCGATCTGATTGGTTGCTATGGGCAACTGGGCAACTTTTACTCTGCACAGGTTTTGATAAATCTCCCCCATTGTGATTCCCAACCAGTGTGCCTCCAGCTGTTTCAAAACTACAACTCCCAGCATGCCCGCACAGCCAAGTCCACAGTTTGGAGACCACTGCCATATAGTATTCATTATACCATATTCCTGCAGGTAGTGTTCTTACTAGATCAGTGCTTTCCAAACAGTGTGCCTCCAGCTGTTGCAAAACAACAACTCCCAGCATGCCAGGACATGTTTAGGCGTAAACCAACACATGCATGCACAACGATTCCACACAACTTATTTTCGACCAGAAAAAAGCGCCACAAAAATACTGACCCCTCATTGTGCACTCCGAAAATGTAATTTTTTTTTTAGCGGATCCCCCCCCGATTTTTCCTTTGGTGTTATCGCACTCATCTTTGGATTTTTTTTCTGTGGTTCTGGGTTCAGTAGCAATAAGGGTACGTTCAGATGAGCAGATTTCCATGTGTATTTCGCTGCAGATCCGCCGCTGAAGGACCTCTTTATGCAGCCTTTACATGTGCCTACTCGGAGCGGCAATACGCTACTACGAGCAGACACACTGCGATGTGCGAGTCGCCGCGTGCATGCGCAGTATACTTGCACATCGCGGCAGCTCTCGGCCTACCTTATTGAGCAGGGGGAGCGGCCGTGATGTGTGCACATCGCTTCAGGGTGTCTGCACGTAGCGGCGTAGTCGTTCCAAGCAGGCACATGTAAAGGCAACATACAGAGGACCTTCAGCTGCAAATACGCAAGTCTGAACCTACCCCAATACTAGAAATATCAAAAACAAAAATAAAATAAGTGCCAAGTTTATCTTATATGAGTAAGAAGATTGGGATTCCTTCTTGAGCACCTACCCAGAGGGAGCGCTGTATCTTGTGTGCAAGTTCTACAAAATCGCAGAATGTTGACACTATGGTGTTTTCTTTGGATAAAATCTTGGTGTCTCTCTCCCATAGAAGTCTATGGGAGCAAAAAAAAAAAATAAAAATAAAAACTAGCATAAAAATCGCCATAAAAATCACCATGTGGTGTAAGCATTGGCGGTAGAGATGAACGAACTTACAGTAAATTCGATTCGTCACGAACTTCTCGGCTCGGCAGTTGATGACTTATCCTGCATAAATGAGTTCAGCTTTCCGGTGCTCCGGTGGGCTGGAAAAGGTGGATACAGTCCTAGGAAAGAGTCTCCTAGGACTGTATCCACCTTTTCCAGCCCACGGGAGCAACTGAAAGCTGAACTCATTTATGCAGGATAAGTCATCAACTGCCGAGCCGAGCAGTTTGTGACGAATTGAATTTACTGTAAGTTCGCTCATCTCTAATTGGCGGGTTCCCCCCCCCCCCCACACCCCATTATGTCTTTAATAGAAATCCATGACACAACGAAAGAAAAACATAAGATAAAATGCAGTTGAAAAAACTGTATAAAAAACGCCAAGACTAAAACCCACTACAAAGCGATAGATGGCAACTTCAGCTCACCCCCCAAAGCCCCAGCCGCGCTCGGACTGTGCAAGGCAGCGCAACCTGAAGAGCAGAGAAGCAGAGGGTGTCCAGCGCAATTGTCATGCAAAATATATTCTTTTATTGAAGATTAAAAGCCATCACAGAAGTACAAAGTAGGCAGGCAGTTCTTTGTGACATTTTTATAGGTCGAATTTGGGGAGGGGGAAAAAAACATCAGAAAAAAATGCCAATGTTAAACCTACATTGCGTTTATTTTTTTTGTTGGTATTTTTTTTCTCCCATAGACTTTCACCTAAAGATTCTCTTAAAAAAAAAAAAAAAAGCGCCTTACCTTTGAAAACACAGCCCAAAAATAAATAAAATAGAAATTGCCAATAAAGTAAAAACGCCAAAAAGAAAAGAAAAAAAAAAAAAAAAAAGGGGTTTGGCGTTTCAGAATTCCCTATTGACTTTTGTGCACAAAACGCCTTCCATCGATTTGGAAGTTTTAAGTAAAAAATTAAATTTACAAGAGCAAAACCAATTATGACATAAATTATTATTATTATTACCGTATTTATCGGCGTATAACACGCACTTTTTAGGCTAAAATTTTTAGCCTAAAGTCTGTGTGCGTGTTATACGCCGATACCGCCCCAGGAAAGGCAGGGGGAGAGAGGCCGTCGCTGCCCGCTTCTCTCCCCCTGCCTTTCCTGGGGTCTAGAGCGCTGCTGTCGGCCCTTTTCACCCCGATAGCCAGGGAGAGAGAAGCGGCGCCGACAGCCAGGGGGAGAGAAGGGGCAGCGGCACCCATTGCCGGCGCCGCTGCCTCCCCCCATCCCCGGTGGCATAATTACCTGAGTCCGGTCCGCGCTGCTCCAGGCCTCCGTCGTGCGTCCCCGGCGTCATTGCTATGCGCTGAACGGCACGGCGCATGACGTCAGAGCGCCGCGCCGTGCATAGCAACGACGCTGGGGACGCACGAAGGAGGCCTGGAGCAGCGCGGACCGGACTCAGGTAATTATGCCACCGGGGATGGGGGGAGGCAACGGGGCAGCGGCGCCGATAACCAGGGGGTGAAAAGGGCCGACAGCAGCGCTCTAGACCCCAGGAAAGGCAGGGGGAGAGAAGCGGGCAGCGACGGCCTCTCTCCCCCTGCCTTTCCTGGGGGTATATTGGGGTATACACACTCACACATGCACCCTCATTTTTTCATGGATATTTGGGTAAAAAACTTTTTTACCCAAATATCCTTGGTAAAATGAGGGTGCATGTTATAGGCCGGTGCATGGTATACCCCGATAAATACAGTATTTTTTTTTTATTAAAACCACATAAGAAAACACACTAATTGACTTATATGGGTATTATGACATCAAATTCTGCAGACGTGTATAGTATTGTTAACCAATCTGCGTTCACGCGTGACATTTTATTAGTGGCGGTCACTGTAATGCCACGTTTTTACATGGATTCTCCAAAAACACAGTAAAAATTTAGCAATCTTACTGCCAAATTGCAAACCATTTAAAAAGCGATTTTTGTCACTGTTTGAAACACGGAAAAAAACGCACATGGTACGGTCGACAGGATTGCTAATTAAAGTTCACACAGCCTAAAAAGGTACCGTATATATGTATATGACAGGGAGATGTAGGTTGTAGGGGCTGGTCAGAGGTGATGACATCACACAGGGGGGGGGGGGGCAGTGCTCAGAGACAAGATCCAGCCACGCCTCCTGAGACAGGAGAGGACGATCGTCATCTCGGGAGAGAGGGAGGAGCAGGGGAGCTGTTGAGACAACACCACACTGACAATAAGAGGACTACACAACTTCCTGTTAGGGGCGTATCGTGCAGAAACACTCTGAAGCCAGTGTAATTTGTGATAACACTATATTTATATACTATAAGTTATATATCTTGGGGTCTTATTTGAATACAGTTTTCTAATACGGTAAATAGGTGCTGGGGAACCACTTGTGGATTTTCCTTAGTGTGTTCCCAATTCAGGACCTTACAGTATTTCCCAACCAGGGTGCCTCCTGCTGTTGCAAAACCACAACTCCCAGCATGCCCGGACAGCCAAAGGCTGTCCGGGCATGCTGGGAGTTGTAGTTTTTCAACAGCTGGAGGCACCCTGGTTGGGGAACGCTGAACTACATGGTGACTTTTGTGCAGCTCTGCACTATAATCCCATGATGCCTCAGCCCATCATGGCATCCTGCATCTGACAGTCGCTCTTTGCATTCAGTGTATGACACGAGGAGGGGGCGGCTGAACAGGCAGTAGTATGTTGCGTTAATTCGTAGACGTAAGAAGTCATACTGTGCCTCAATAAACAACACAAATGAAATATATTTAATGCCTCGTCACCCACTGGAAGTCAGTCAGTTCCCATGGTAACGGCCCCAAATGACTACAGCGGCAAAAAAAAAAAGACTTTAAACGCTTCACGGATTGGTATCAGGTTTTTTTTGAGCCTTAGAATATATTTTATTTATAATTACTTTTCAATTACAAAATTATATTGTTCTCTACCTCTATAAAAGGGATCTAAACCATTGTCCGAACTCCATGAAGATATAAAGTTAAAACTAGAGATGAGCGAACTTACAGTAAATTCGATTCGTCACGAACTTCTCGGCTCGGCAGTTGATGACTTTTACTGCATAAATTAGTTCAGCTTTCAGGTGCTCCCGTGGGCTGGAAAAGGTGGATACATTCCTAGGAGACTCTTTCCTAGGACTGTATCCACCTTTTCCAGCCCACCGGAGCACCTGAAAGCTGAACTAATTTACGCAGGATAAGCTATCAACTGCCGAGCCGAGAAGTTCCTGACGAATCGAATTTACCGTAAGTTCGCTCATCTCTAGTTAAAACCCCTGCCTATACTGCCTACATTCCCATGAAGACTCTGGCTGCTTCCTGAGACTGGGTGTGGTGTTTGATCATTGCACCTGGGCATCCCATTAAAAACATTATACAAAAACAAAAATAGCCAGCACAACAACCAAACACACTGTGTATGCCGCCATGGCAAATACAAAATACACAAAAAGAACTATATACTTGACCGCGAAAGTAAAACTGAGGCTCCACAGGATAGGGGATAAGTAGGTGATTGCAGGGGGTCCGGCTGCTGGGGCCCCCGCAATCTCCTGAATGGTACCCCGTTGGTCAGACCCCCCTGCAATCATCTGCTTATCCCCTATTCTGTGGATAGGGGATAAGTTAATTTTGGCCACAGTACTCCTTTAACCCCTTAAGGGTTTTTCCATTTTTGTACATTTGTTTTTTCCTCCTTACCTTTTAAAAATCATAACCCTTTCAATTTTGCACCTAAAAAATCCATATTATGGCTTCGGTTTTGGTCCACCAATTCTACTTTGCAGTGACAGTTATTTTACCAAAAAATCCATGGCGAAACGGGAAAACATTTTTTTATTGTGCGCCAAAATTGAAGAAAGTATGCCATTTTGTAACTTTTGGGGGCTTCCAAAAAAAAAAAAAATAAATAAAAAAGTTTCTACACAGTAAATTTTTTCAGTAAAAATGACACCTTATCTTTATTCTGTAGGTCCATACAATTAAAATGATACCCTACTTATATAGGTTTGATTTTGTCGTACTTCTGGAAAAAATCTAATTGTCATTTTGACCCCTAACACTATTTTTCTGCGTACGGGGCGGTATGAGGGCTAATTTTTTCTGCCATAGTTTTTATCGGTACCATTTTTGTATTGATCGGACTTGATCGCTTTTTATAAATTTTTTTCATGATATAAAAAGTGAGCAAAACTACGCTATTTTGGATTCTGGAATTTTTTTGCGCGTACGTCATTGACCGTGCGGTATAATTAACAATATATTTTTATAGTTCGGACTATAATTAGTGAAGGGGTTACAGGATCTTTATTAACTTTCCTTCCACACTTATTTTTCTGCATTGTTATAGCCTCCTCTAGTTGCATTACTGTAACTTCGCTCATCTCTAACACGGCAATGATCAGTGTTATCGGCGGTCAATTGCTCAAGCCTGGAGCTGCCGGGAGTGTATTTTTGACACGGCATTCAAAGTTCGGTGCCATGCGCTACTAACCGGGGTCCGGCTTTCATTAGCCGCTGAGACCGACCCACTATGACGCGCGGTCAGACCCCGTATTATAGACTGGGACCGGGCACAGGGCGTACAGGTACGCCCTGCATCCTGAAGATGTTTAAAAGGGTACTCCGGAGGGGGAAAAAAAAAAAGAAGGACTACACAACTTATTTTGGAGCATACAACAGCTAATAAGTACTCGAAGGATTAAGATTTTTTTTTTTTTTTAATGGTGCCGATTCCGCTGGTTCCTGCACATGGACTCTAGTGTGCATGTGCCCTTAGTCATGGGAAAGGAGCTGGGTAAACCTGCTGCTATCTGAAAAAAAAAAAAAAAACTCACTAGTAGCAGAAACGGCTTCCCAAGGCATTGTCCCTATTCATTTTGTGATTGTCAGTGGTCAGAACTAGAGAGGAGCGAACTTACAGTAAATTCGATTCATCACAAACTTCTCGGCTCGGCAGTTGATGACTTTTCCTGCATTAATTAGTTCAGCTTTCAGGTGCTCCCGTGGGCTGGAAAAGGTGGATACAGTCCTAGGAAAGAGTCTCCTAGGACTGTATCCACCTTTTCCAGCCCACCGGAGCACCGGAAAGCTGAACTAATTTATGCAGGATAAGGCATCAACTGCCGAGCCGAGAAGTTCGTGACGAATCGAATTTACTGTAAGTTCGCTCATCTCGTTAGAACCCCTGCTGTATACGACCTCAAAGTCATGTCAGCTCTATAAAATATAACAATAAAACAGCCTAAAAGGGATAAAACATTTTGCTGTAAATAAGACATTTCAAAATATTTCCATAGGCAAAGAAATAGAATGCAGATTGCGATAACTTTCATCTGCTGCAAGTAAAAGACAAATATACAAGTGACGAAACCACATGGTGGCGAAATACTGCGACTGTCCATACAAGCACACAGAGGGATGGCTTTATTATTATGTTTGTAGGAACTCTGGCTGCACTCGTGCCACCTTCCGCGGTTCTTTCATGTGAGTCTTCGGACACTGCATCTCACACCAGCTGATGGGCACCATGGTCGCCCCTGCGTAAGAGGACAAAAAGCATATTAACTGTTTGGTCTGGGTAACTTAAAAGGTATTTTAAACTGTAAAGTGTCCCTGTCAATAAAAAAAAAAAACAACTATTGAAATGTTTTATGGAAACCTCAAAAGTTTGGTTCGGTTTGGGTTTCTGTGCCAAGACCCCCGCTGATCAGGAGAACAAGCGAGAAGCGGCTTTCAGTGATCTTTGTCTCGCTGCTCCTTTATAAGGTCTATGGGGCTGTGAGTAGTGCTGGGCGATATGACCAAAAATGAGTATCACGGTATTTTTTTTTTTTTTTACATTGAGACTTGCATTGAGGAGGCGTAGCGGAACTAAATGGGCTTTTGGAACTAAATGATCTGAACACTGGGGCAGTGGGGTACCCTTTTAAATAGATGTAACAAACAACCCTACAGCCTCCAGCTGTTGCAAAACTACAACTCCCAGCATGTTGGACTGTATAGTAGTGTATAGTATAGGTCAGTGTTTCCCAACTAGGGGTGCCTCCAGCAGTTGCAAAACTACTACTCCCAGCATGCCCGGACAGCCGTTGGCTGTCCGGGCATGCTGGGAGTTGTCGTTTTGCAACAGCTGGAGGGCCTACTGTAGGTATAGTATATTATACAGACCCCTGTCCATCCCAGAACCCTGACTCACCTTCCCAGTTGCTGCAGTGACCGCCCGGGGAGGGTGGTCCGGGCCATCCATCCTTCCTGCAGTGTCCGGCGGCATTTCAGGTGGAGGGTGAACCG
The DNA here is from genome assembly GCF_029499605.1 of Hyla sarda. Taxonomy (NCBI): domain Eukaryota; kingdom Metazoa; phylum Chordata; class Amphibia; order Anura; family Hylidae; genus Hyla; species Hyla sarda. Next base: position 36,931,943 of record NC_079195.1, on the reverse strand, counting down.
GTCCGGGCTGTCCTTCTCCGGGGGTCCTCTTCTCCACTCCGGGCAGGCTCCGGCCTAGTAACGCTGTATAGACGCCGCTGCGCAGTGACATCCGTGCGCAGCGACGCACCTGAAGTCACGGCGTCTATGCAGCTTACTAGGCCGGAGCCTGCCCGGAGTGGAGAAGAGGACCCCCGGAGAAGGACAGTCCGGACCGGTTCACCCTCCACCCGGAATGCCGCCGGACACTACAGGAAGGATGGATGGCCTGGACCCCCCCCCCCCCCCATTACGGGTAAGTTTAATTTTTTTTACTGACTCGGAAGGTGGGGGAGGGGCCCGACCGGTATAGCGGTATGGGCAAAAATCCATACCGTGGGAGAGAAAAAAAAAAAACGGTATCCGGTTCATACCGGTATACCGCCCAGCACTAGCTGTGAGACTAAGATCACTAAAAACCGGGGGTTAACGAACGCTGCCACTTGCTTCTCACCATTTGCTCTCCTGATGGGTTGGGGGTGCTGGACCCTTAGTGGTGGGATTTCCAGGAGCCATTTTCTTTATTAAATATTCAAAACTTTTTAAATAACCATATTACAAAAGGTCTTTAATTTTCATTATTATAAACATAAAAAGTTTATAGATCTTACAGTGCCCATTTAACCCCTTAAGGACCGAGGGTTTTTCTGTTTTTGCATTTTCATTTTTTGCTCCTTGCCTTTAAAAAAAATCATAACTCTTTCAATTTTGCACCTAAAAATCCATATGATTACTTATTTTTTGCGCCACCAATTCTACTTTGTAATGACATCAGTCATTTTGCCCAAAAATCTACTGTGAAACGGGAAAAAAAAAAATCATTGTGCGACAAAATTGACACATTGTGAACAGAGCCTTGCTCTCCAACAACCAGAAAGGACACAAAAGAATAAAATAAATCAATATATAAAAAAATAGGTATAAAATAGTTCTTAAAAGGGGTACTCTGTTTCTCAGCGTTTGGAACAAACTGTTTTGAACGCTGGAGCCGAGAGCTCGTAAAGTCATAGCCCCACCCCCTCATGATGTCATGCACCACAGCCGTCACACCCCCTACCATAGACTTGTACTGAGGGGGCGGGGCTATGACATCACGAGCTCCCGGCGCCGGCTCCAGAGCTCGAAACAGTTTGTTCCAAACGCTGAAGTTGGCGCCGGGAGCGCGTGACATCATAGCCCCGCCCCCTCTTGATGTCACCCCCCACCCCCTCAATACAAGTCTATAGGAGGGGGCGTGGCAGCCGTCACGCCCCCTCCCTTAGACTTGCATTGATGACGTCACAAGCTGCCGACTCCAGCATTCGTAACAGTTTATTGCAAACGCAGCGGAGTACCCCTTTAATGCCGTTCATTTCTTATGTGAATGGGGCCAAAGAAAAGGTCATATACCACTTCTAATAATGAATGTCTACCAGCTGGGGCAAACTTGTATGGTATGGGGGTAAAAACAAAGTTTTATGGGGGGAGATTTATCAAAACCTGTACAGAGAGAAAGTTGACCAGTTGCCCATAGCAACCAATCAGATCGCTTCTTTCATTTTTCAGAGGCCTTTTTAAAAATGAAAGCAGCGATCTGATTGGTTGCTATGGGCAACTGGTCAACTGTTCCTCTGCACAGGTTTTGATAAATCTCCCGCTATATGTTAACATGAGTGACACAATCAGCGCCTGTATGGACCTATACATGTTGTATTACAGAACTATGAAAACCTGCAGTGTCCGGAGTTTCTATAGTCCACGGTATGTACAGAACCATTCCAGGCCGTACACCCATTCCCACTCACCTGCTTCACTATGTGCAACCACAACTCCCAATTCATTCTCCGCCGTTGTCAACAAATAGTTAGACTGGGCGTCTCCTAAAGATATCTACACGAGATATAAGGAAGCGGTAACAACATTACAGAACATGTACCTTGAGGTTGTATCAGGTTCATACATTTGCAGTACCTTGATCCTTATCAGCCCATTAACAAATAGCTGCGCTCCGACTATAACATGTGGGCGAGAGTCACTATATAGTAGTGCTGGGCGATATGACCAAAAAGGAGTATCACGGTATTTTTTTTTTTTTTTACATTGAGACTTGCATTGAGGTGGCGTAGCGGAACTAAATGGGCTTTTGGAACTAAATGATCTGAACACTGGGGCAGTGGAGTACCCTTTTAAATAGATGTAACAAACAACCCTACAGCCTCCAGCTGTTGCAAAACTACAACTCCCAGCATGTTGGACTATATAGTAGTGTATAGTATAGGTCAGTGTTTCCCAACTAGGGGTGCCTCCAGCTGTTGCAAAACTACTACTCCCAGCATGCCCGGACAGCCGTTGGCTGTCCGGGCATGCTGGGAGTTGTAGTTTTGCAACAGCTGGAGGGCCTCAACAGCTGGAGAGACTACTGTAGGTATAGTATATTATACAGACCCTGGCCATCCCAGAACCCTGACTCACCTTCCCAGTTGCTGCAGGGACCGTCCGGGGAGGGTGGTCCGGGCCATCCATCCTTCCTGTAGTGTCCGGCGGCATTCCGAGTGGAGGGTGAACCGGTCCGGGCTGTCCTTCTCCGGGGGTCCTCTTCTCCACTCCGGGCAGGCTCCGGCCTAGTAACGCTGCATAGACGCCGCTGCGCAGTGATGTCCGTGCGCAGCGACGCACCTGACGACATGGCGTAGCAGCGTCTATGCAGCGTACTAGGCCGGAGCCTGCCCGGAGTGGAGAAGAGGACCCCCGGAGAAGGACAGCCCGGACCGGTTCACCCTCCACCCGGAATGCCGCCAGACACTACAGGAAGGATGGATGGCCCAGACCACCCCCATTATGGGTAAGTTTAATTTTTTTTATTGACTCAGAGGGTGGGGGAGGGGCCCGACCAGTATAGCGGTATGGGCAAAAATCCATACCGTGGGAGAAAAAACAAACTGTATCCGGTTCATACTGGTATACCGCCCAGCACTACTATATAGTAGTCAAGGTGCCCAGATAAGGCTAATAGTCTGTGAGAGAAGATATTAGCGAATTTTGCAGGACGCCAGTAGTTGAATAGAGACAGTGTATAGTTAGTGTCTCTGGAACGAGCGCGCACGGGATTTCTCTGATAAGACATCTCTGCGACTTGTCCTATTGAGTATATTGTATTTTATCTGTATATGTGTTATGTCAAGTCATGTCCAAATTGTTTCTGTGGATTAATGTTAGTTTCAGATGTGGGTTGGAGATTGCTTAAAGGGGTATTCCGCTGCTCAGCGTTTGGAAAAAAAATGTTCCGAATGCATGAGCCAGGAGAGTGTGACATCATAGCCCCGCCCCTCATGATGTCACACCCCACCCCCTCAATTCAAGTCTATGGGGAGGGGGTGTGACGATGTCACGCCCCCTCCCATAGACTTGCATTGAGGGGGCGGGGTGTGACATCATGAGGGGGCAGGGCTATGACATCACGAGCTCCCGGCGCCAGAGTTCGGAACAGTTTGTTCCAAATGTGGAGCACCCCTTTAAAGTGATTAGCCCAGGTTATCCAAGTGAATTGTTGGGACGTCACAAAATTATACCAGAGTTGAAAGAGTTAGTGGTTTTTAGACATTTTCCAATAGAGGATTGGGAGCAGGGACTGTCTTTGGAAGAAATAGAAGGTAAAGCAGGAGAGGAGGGGAGTGAGCCGGTTAGGTGCGTCTGCCACCAAGAACAGCCAGAGGACTGCGAGACGGAAGAGTAGAATATAACAGCAGATCTGTTTGGGCTCCTAATGGGAGGTCCAAAGTAAGGATGGGACAGAAACAGGTGAAGCCGGAGAGAGGGATTTTAGCATGTAATCTGGTGGCAGAAAGCGAGTCAAGAAAATGTGAAAAAGTTGAGTAAACTGTTGAAAATATGTGATATGCAACCAGTAATGGGAGGAAGGTTGCAGCCAAAAATATGGCGGAAAATTCTCAGAGAGACGAAAGGATTATAAGTTGATAATTGGTTAGAACAAGAAATAGAACAGGAGGATAAGAAGGTATGTGTGTACGATAAATGTCTAAGGGTACGTTCCCACACGGCGTATTTGCTGCTGCGTATTTTATTTTCCCTGTTGAAGTCAATGGGTAGGAAAATACGCAGCACCAAATATGCAGCAAATACGCAGCAAAATACGCCACGTGGGAATGCACCCTTAATGCTGATGAAATGCCCCCAACACACATCAATGTTTTAAGTCAGCCACAAACTAGGGTGGATACGCTTTAATTGTGGTGCCCAGAACGCCCCCTGGTGAGATAAGTGTCATAGGCCACACCCAGTTTCTGCCCCCCAGTAATGACCTGAAAACACCTGCCCCTTCTGTATCCTGAACTGGCGGCCATCTTGGCATACCCGGAAGTATGGGTACTCCCACTTCCGCCCAATGGGAGCCATCTTGGGACACCCAATACTCTTACTTCCCCCTACTTCCTGCCCCACCCCATGCAGCCATCTTGCTAAACCTGGAAGGCCTACTCCCATGTATCCTGTGCTTAATCCTGATGGCTCCTACCATGTTCCTCCTACATCCATCCTCCCTTTCTCTGTTATTGGGGGGGGAGGAAGGGGAGCAATTCTCAGAGGACAACAAGACCAATGTACCAATGTACCGAAGGGATAGAACCAGCCCTAATGTAGCCACCGCTAGTGGGCGGCTACGCTTCCACTCCGGGGGTTGCCCTCATAGAAGGTGCTCAAGCACCTGTGACCCGTCCCAAGCAGCAGGTAGACCTGATTACACCCGGTCGCTTCTGCATGTCACCCTTTAATCCAGCCAGCTCTTCAGAGACCCCCATCTGAAATACCTACTATATTCTGATGCAGCTTGATGGACATGCACAGGGCAATGCCCCTCCTGATGCCCCTACTATGTATGTTACTTTTAACCCATCCCAAGCAGCTACCGTTGTATCTCAACTCCCTAACCCAGATAAACAACCAATGCCCTTTTACCGTAGGATCAGGGAAATCAAACAATCTTACTCTGCTTCATTTAAGGATCTACAGAGCCTATGTCAGATTAAGGCTGGTGATGCTTACTGACTAATTATGGAACCGCATCTCCAGAAAGGAATTTACCCTGAGGAAACTACCTACTGGTCATACACCTACTTCTGTGAGCTCCTATTAAAATGGGCCCAAGACAGATTAGCAGATCAAGCAACTTGTGTCCATGATATTATCCAGGACAAAGGTGAATCTGATAAAAAATACCAGACTCAAGCAACTCTTTCATGATCTTGGATTTGACTCATCCAAGAAAAATCACATTCACAAATGTTATCCTCTGCTTTTGTCAATGGCCTAAAAGACCCGGTAAAGAAGGGCCTTGTTCTATCATGCCCAGAATACAGAGTGCTGACACTTGATACCCTACTCTTAGTGGCAAAAGGTTTACAATCTAGCCACATTCTCACCAAGAAACCTGCCCCTCTTATGATGACTGGGGATCTCCCCACCAACCGCCAGGACAGCGCCAACCTGTAGTCTGCTACAACTGCCACAAGCCTGGCCACTATAAACGTGACTGCAGATCCCCAAGGAGATCTGGACCCCCACAAGGTCAATACTTGGCCAATTACCAACAACCCAATGGCCCACATGGTACTCAAGAGCCCTCTGGATACTCCCCAAACCAAGGGCAAAGACCTACCTGTCTCTCACCTTCTATGGCAGTATCCTCAACCAGCATGGATGGCCCACTGGCTAAAGTGACACTACCCATTGAAGGACACCTTACAACCTTTCTTACAAACACAGGTTAATTAGGGCCCAAGACCTGCCAACTGAGTCTTTACTCTCAAATATAGATGTGTCATGTGTAGGGGTTGATGGTGTACCCCAGACTAATCCCTTCACAAAGCCTCTATGCAGTCAACTTCCCCCACTTACTGGCCAGATTTATAGTTGTACACTTGTCCACTTAACCTGTTAGGAGCAGACGTTCTGTCCAGACTCCAAGCCTCCATTAAATTTAGCAAAGATGGAACTATATCCATCTTATCCCCTCTGGAGATTGAGGATGTCTCTGCTCTATGCTTATCCCGATTATGTTGGCTCTCCATTAAACTCCCACCTCCACAATCCCATCAGATGTACTTGCTTGTATACCAGTAAGTCTCTGGTCAACTGGTCCAGAAGACATTGGCAAACTTAAGGTCCCACCTGTCATGGTCACTCTCAAGCCAGGAGCCCCACTGCCTAGAAAACCCCATTACCCACTTAAGATTGCCAATCTGAGGCTCTCTCTAAACAAGTCCAGACACTGGTCAGCAATGGGGCTCTCACACCATGTACTTCTCCCTGAAACACGCCCTTATTCCCGGTCAAGAAAAAAAGACTGCCAAAGGGGAACCTGAGAAGTACAGGATGGTACAAGATCTTAGAGCCCTGAATGAAGCCACAGTACTAGACACCACTATTGTTCCCAATCCCCATACTCTGCTGTCAAGGGTTCCCCCTACTGCAAAGTATTTGACTGTTGTCGACCTCAGCAATGCTTTATTTAGCATACCTTTGGATCCCAGATGCTGGTATTTATTCACCTTCACCCACAAAGGACAGCAGTACACTTGGACTGTCATGCCCCAAGGAGCCCAAAATTCACCCAGCCAGTTTTCTAAAGCCAAGACTCTCATACTATCCACCTGGCAAGAACAGAACCCATCCGTGGTACTTATCTATGTGGATGATCTTTTATGTGCTGAGGACCTCATGTGCAGAAAAACATTCTAAATGTCTCCTCTGTTACCTAGCTGACCAAGGCTGCAAAGCCTCAAAACAGAAACTTCAGTGGTGTTCCACCTTAGTTGTGTTCCTTGGCCACTGCACCTCACACCTTACTCAAGACAGAATTCAACCCATACAGGATATCCCTGTACCAGCAAGACGCAAGGCTTTACATGCCTTCCTTGGACTGATCTCCTACTGTAGGTCATGGATCCCAGAAGCCTCTCTATGATACTTTGAGGATGGATCCGTTTGACCTGGGCTATCTCTTGGCTATCTCCCACTTTCTGAAATACAATATATATGTAAAATGCGGTAATAAAGCAAGGAAGAATTTCTCCGGTCAGCTCATTGAAATGAATGAGATACAGGCCGGCTGGGATACGGGTGCGCCAGGTTTTCACTCCCCTCAGCTAAATCCGGTTCCCGTATCTTCAAAACGTGGTGTGAAAGCACCGCACCCTAAGGCAGGTTAGAGGCCCACTTTATTTTATTTATTTTTTGCTAAAATTATAGCATGAATCATATGGATTTGCAAACATTTGCTACTCCACACTACTACTATACCTTCCAAAGTGGCATTGCTTAGGGAATAGGATAGGTCTACAACAATGTCAATTGCCAGTACAGATCGTCACAAAGCAGGGGGTAACAGGACACTGGTTGAAAAACACCAAGACAGACCATAAGTTTTGTAGTCTCTGAACCCCCTTTTTCAAGGGGTATTCCAGGGGAAAAATGTGTCCATTGTTTCAATAAGGTTAAAAATTACTTACTGTAATATAAGTTCCTTACTTAAAAATAAATAAAAAAATGTAAAAAAAAAATTTGTATGAACTTGTGATATTTACATTTATACATTAAATGGTTCAGTAAGAACCAACACAAGACTCTCTGCTGCCCCTAATGTTCTACCGAAACAGAGCCTCCCCAACCAAATGGGGGAGGCTCAAATGCATTAGAATACCTACCACACTGGGAAAGGCTGTCTGTCACTAGCGCTAGCCTTCCCCAGTGTTTTGTATATCCTAATGCATTTGAATATATAATACACAAGAGGAGGATTTGTAATCAGGGACCATGAGAAGTCCTGCAATTCCCCCTCGCAAACACAGGTGGCAGTAGCGAGCACGGTGTCTGCTCTTACTGCTACCACTCAACCTAAAAGTAATAATCACAAAAATTACAATTTTAAATGAAGTTATATAAAACTTCACCAAAGCAATAAACAAAATCTTCAGAATCCTACTATAATTATTGCTAATATAAGGATACAACTTTTGCAACAACTATGTCTCCTGGTCGAACACTTTTGTAAACTTCAACCTGGAAAAGACAATCAAGAACATAAGTTAGAAATATATACTCTACATCATGTAGACTATATGGACCAAGTAAGAATCAATAAAATAAGGGTCAGATTATTAGTGATATTATATTATGTCCTGGCATTTTGGATAGAAAATACCAAAACATTATGATCAGTGCAGGGTTTCAGCGTCCACAGATCCAGAGAATGAAGGAAAAAATCAGACACTTCGGCCTTTTCATGAACAGCCATCCATAGTGTAACACAGTGTTTCCCAACCAGTATGCCCCCAGCTGTTGCAAAACTACAACTCCCAGCATGCCCGGACAGCCGTTGGCTGTCCGGGCATGCTGGGAGTTGTAGTTTTGCAACAGCTGGAGGCACCCTGGTTGGGAAACACTGGTGTAATGGAATGACACCACCACAGCTCCATTCAAGTAGATGAGGCAGTCTTCAATTAGGAGAATCCTGGAGGTTCCCGGCTCTCAGACCCCACTGCTGATCAGGACTATGCCAGCACTTCTAGGGAAACCCCTTTTAATGGTGCGTTGTTTCAATAACTAACCACAGTGTTCGCCTATAAAGATTTGTTTTGTGTAATACCTTATCCTTCTCTGTTGCTCGGATGTCTTCTCTTCTATACATGGAAAAAATAATAATAATAATTAATAATAAAATGATAATACTAAACTACTAAAATACTAATACTAATATATAACACAAACTTGCACAATAGGAGCAACTACAAGTCCCAGCTTGTCTACCAAGCCAAGACAGGTTTATTCATAAACTGAAAGGCCAGTGCTTTTTTGCTAATAATGTTGTTTTCCAAAGCTAAATGTTCACAGAGGTCCTAGGTGCGTTTTGTGCCACATCCCTGGGCACTAACTGCAACCAATGGGCGTTCCTGGTATTTTAATAGACACCTATGGTTCTTTACAGGAAAGTGCAATGTGGCTTTAAATGGGCACTATCATTAAAACTTATTTTTGCTATTGCACTCCTTATGGTAAATAAAACATCTTTCTAATGCGAATTCCACTAGAGAAGAAAACAGACCTGGTCGCACATCCACAACATGCACAATGATCTAATGTTTCTCAGCAACATTTATTAAACGAACACGTTGTTAGTGTACTTTATGGTCATGAAGTGCAAGCCCGCTAGCCACGTCACGGCCATCTGTAAGTAGTGGGTCCCTAACATCCCTAGCATAAAATGGCGCAGCACTGAGTGGCGACCACCACTGCCCCAACACCAGTGCCCACAAGGGGGAAACGACCCAACTAGCAGAGCAGCCCCAATGACACTCAAACTAGCCCCTGTGCTGCGCCACCCCAAGGCATGGACCAGGGACTGGTTTGAGTGGCATTGGGACTGCTCTGCCAGTGGGTCATTCGACCTGTAGGCACTGGTATTGGGGCGGTGGTGATCGCCGATCAGTGCTGCGCCATTTTATGCTAGGGACCCATTACTTACAGGTCTCTGTGATGTGGCTAAGGGGCTTGCACTTCATGACCATAAAGTACACTAATGACCTGTTAGTTTAATAAATGTTGCTGAGAAGCATTAGATCAAGGTGCATGTTGTGGATGTGCGACCAGGTCTGTTTTTTCTCAAGTTGAATTCACATCTTTCTAATGTACTTTATTTTTATTTATTTTATTTTTTAAAGAGTTTTCTGTGTTTTGTGTTTAAAAAAGCTGCCATTAGATGTCTCCCTACTTGTCCACAGCACATTTCCCCCCCCCCCCCCCCCCCCCCATCTCTTGCACTGACTTTGGACTCCTGCTGGCCTGGCAGAAGTTTAAAAGCAGGAAATGCAGTCTGGAGTGCTGAGAGGGGGCTGTGCAGCCTTAGCCAATCATAAATATTCTCACACTGAACTGCTCTGGGCTGTGTGCAGCAGAGTGAGGGAGGAAGTTCTCCCCTGTTTGGCTTCAGATGATGCCACGTCTGCTGGGGAACGCCCCTTCCCAGTCTGTGAATCTGACTGAGACTGAGCAAAAAATAAAGAACAAATATCAAGGTAGAAAAATAAAAAATAAAAATAAAAGGCAGGGAGTGGTTTATCATGATGGGGGCAGTGAACTGGGAAGGGGTGTGTCCAAGGCAAGCACTGAGCCCACCCTCACACGCCCTGCATTAACTTCCTCCCAGAGTCTGCTGTGCTGTGTCTTTATCCAATTACTACAGGCTGCTCTGTAACCCCCTCCTCTCTGGTTGCTGACAGGAGTCTTATAGGACAGGAGTGAGCACAGAGAAGTGCTAGTCCAGACCATTTGACCATTTTATTTTTAAAGAATTTCTGAATGATGATTGTTCCAATTTTCCTAACTATATTTTAAAATAATCCTGAAATCTTGCTGTTTCCATTTTGTCCACTAGGCTTAAAACTAAGCTGAAACTTCCTGTTCTGTATGAGATTAGGAGGAGGCTGCTGGAAAGTGATCAGTACAAAAATTATAGTGAATGGCGACACCAGCAGATAGATAAGACAGGATCTTCACAATAGCTGAAGCTCTGCCCCCCCCCCCCCCCCCCAAATCCCTGTTAAAATGACCTCTGTAAGGGCTCATTCACACTGCAGACAGTCAGCCGGCCAACTGAATGACTGCTTGCAGCATGCTCGGCCAAAGTCATCAGCAGTAGGACCCCATGGACATGCGTCGTCTCATAGACAATGCAGTCTGGCAGAATTCTGCCCAAAAAATGTACATGTTAATTTTTGGATGAACGTACTTTCCACCAGCTGAGAACAATGGGACTCTGCTGCATGCAGATTTCTGCCAGCGGAATGTCAACATTGTGGTCGAGCCCTAAAGGTAAGAGAGTATGCCCAGAAGCCTTTCCCATTCATGTACACTGAACAGGTACTGTCTATTGTGGCCTATGTCCTAATGTAAAATACATGTCCGAACACTGTTAAAAACCCCTCAGGCAAGATGGCTGCCACCTTAATGACGTAAAAAAAAAAATACAAAAAAAATTAATAAAATAGCAACAGATTAGGAAAAAAAAATGAAAAAGTTTCAGTATCTTGACTCAAATTAGTAAAATAAAAAAAATAAATCTAGGCAATTTTAGTGTGCAACCCCCCCTTTAGATTGGGCATACACAGAGCAGTCTAAAAGCAGGAAAGCCAAAAAAAAGAACTTGCATTGGTGAATATAGAACTCAGTCGTACCTGATTGTGCCTCTGAACATGTTTTTGAGTGCAGTTGCACCAACATACATGATCTGAACTTTAGCAAATCTTGGGTTAATACTTATCACCTGCAAATAAGGAGGAGGGGGGTAAAAATGCTTTAGAAAAACAAATCAATTACTTACTTTTTCCAAAAGTGAATTTCAGTATTACTGCAATTTGCAGGTGACATCAACTACACTTAAAGGGGTACTCCACTGCTAAACATCTTATCCGCTAACCCAGTGTTTCCCAACCAGTGCCTCCAGATGTTGCATAACTATAACTCCCAGCATGCCCTGACAGCCAAAGGCTGCCCAGGCATGCTGGGAGTTGTAGTTATGCAACACCTGGAGGCACACTGGTTGGAAAACACTGCCCTTTCCAAAAAATAGTGGATAAGATGTCCGATAGCAGGGGTGTGGCCGCTGGGACCCCCCGCAATCTCCGGCGCGGCACTCTGGTCATCGAGTGCATGAACTTCGCTCCGTGCTGGATGACGGGTGACCACATCTGTCACACCCCCTCCATTCATGCCTATAAAAGGAGGTGTGACTGGTATGTACTAGCCGTCACGCCCCCTCCCATAGACATGAATGGAGGGGGTGTGGCATGACATCAGGAACACGGAAGCTCCAAGCGGTCACCAGCCTGGAGATCACGGAGGGTCCTAGCGGCCGGACCTTCAGCGATCAGACATATTATCCCCTATTCTTTGGATGAGGCATAAGATGCTTAGCCATGGAGTACCCCTTTAAGTCCATGTTCACAGGCGGTAGATTTGTTGTGGATTTATGGTGCAGATTCTACATCGCAAACCCACAGCAACCGGTCTACGTGTAGCAGAAAAGAAAACATGCAGAACTGCAGATTTCATACTTTGCCGGGCATAGCGTGCAAACCATGTTGAATATACAGATCAATTTATCACAAAACGGCAAATCTAAGCCTCGCATAGAAGAACACTGAGGGAGATTTATCAAAACCTGTGCAGAGGAAGAGTGGTGCAGTTGCCCATAGCAACCAATCAGATTGCTTCTTTCATTTTCCACAGGCCTCTAAAGAGGCCTGTGGAAAATGAAAGAAGCAATCTGATTGGTTGCTATGGGCAACTGCACCACTCTTCCTCTGCACAGGTTTTGATAAATCTCCCCCACTGACACCACTTACCTTACAGGTCACGATGGAGCCGACATCAGGCAGAAGATTGGAGCCTGTATCTCTCACTACGGAGATCACTGGCATCTACAGAAAGAACAAAAGCCAGTGACCACGCTGGTAGCGAACCACTAAGTAACAGCACTGTGGGTATTTGTCACAGAATAAGCCACTGGTTTCCAAACAGCGTGTCAAAGGCTGTCCGGGCATGCTGGGAGTTGTAGTTTTGCAACAGCTGGAGGCACGCCATTTGGAAGACACTGGAGTAAGCAATGTTATACAATACTTGCTGCCACAGATATGAAAAAAACTGATCCACTTTGAAATTTGCCGGCATCCATGCAGTCCCAGTATCATCTACGCCCAGAAATGGTATAATAATAAATAGGGATGTCCCGATACCGACACTGGACATTTACACGAGCACGTGGACTAATCCGAATGCTGCCAGGACCCCCACCGGCAGGTATTACAGAGGTGTCCTGTGCGCGCTACTGAACTATGCAGCGCGCGTCACAGTGGGGGCCTATGACTAATGCTGAACATCTTCGATCGAGGTGATGTCCGGCATTAACCCTTTAGACGCCACGATCACAGTTCATCGCTGCGTCCATAAGTCCTGAAATTAACTGCCGGTTATCTCATGGATGCTGATCGCTATCAAGCGGTGTCCCGATCAGCTGATAGGAAGGCCGAAGGTCCCTTACCGTGCTCCATGCTGTCCGATCGTCACTCCTATACTGCAGCCAGCCATGGCAGGCAGTAGTATAGGAGCACCGATAACACTGATCAATGCTGTGCAATGGCATAGCATTGATCAGTGTATGCAATCTACAGAATGCATGTAATAGTCTCCTATGGGGACTTAAAAAATAGTGAAAATATATATATATTTATATATTCCCTTGCCTAATAAAAGTTACCCCCTTTTCAATAAGTTTAAATAATAGATTTTTTTTATATTAAAAAGTCCTTCCTCTAATAAAACCTGGAAATACTCCCCTTTTCCCCTTTATAAAGAAAAAAATAACTTAAAAAAAAACCTGACATTTAAATGACATTCATTTAAAACGTATCCCTGATAATAAATGTCAGAAAGCGCCAACTTTACATCATTGCAGCACAAAGAAGAGAACAAAGAAGTGTACACGTATGTTCATATGTACATAAACAACTATGGGTTTCCAGCAAAGGGAATTTCTACTGCCGAAAACCAGCAGCTGATTATGTACATGTGAACTCACCCTAAGAGAGCTTTACTGTCTTATAGAAATAAAATGGCCCTCATTTACGAGTGGAGTGTCGGTTTGTGTTTTTGCAAGTCTTTTACTCTTTTTTTTCTGATGCTATTTACTAATCTGACGCCCAATTTCCCTTTCTTTCTGTCGCAGGTTTTTTTTTCTGTCGCACAAAATGTATTCTGTGCGACAGAAAAAAAAGTATCTGCAAATTCTGACTACATTAGGTGCTTGTACTACTACCCCCATCATGGAACAGGGTCTGTTCCATGTTGGGGGTAGTAGTAGAGGGGCTGAGGGATTGATCGCAACGGGTCTCACTTCTGAGACCCGATCCAATCAAATGTTATTAAGCAGGGGAGTGGGCGGCATGTTCCGATCCCCTGCAATGTACTGTAAACTTTCATTTTTAAATTCCGGGACCGAGGAGCCAATCAGGGCTCCTGGCAGAGTTTTAATATAGAAGCGCTGTGGTGGGCAAAGATGTATAGAATCGCTGGGGGGGGGGGTATATATCTGGCCCCTCCAGCATTTCTATATATCTTTCCCCCTACTGCGCTATATCAAACTTAGTGGCCGCTGCGCTTGAATAAATGTACTGCCCCCCCCAGCGCTATTGTATATCTATACTGACCCCCGCTGCACATATACTGACCCCCTCTGCGCATATTTATATATATATATATATATATACTGACCCCCAGCTGCGCATATTAATATTCATGCTCTCCCTCCCCTGGCTGCCAATGAATGAAAACTCTATTAGCGGCGGAGCGGAAGGCTGCTGCCCGCTCACGCTGCTAAGAGTTAGTCATTCATAGCGGGCAGCAGCTGCATATCATGCTGTGGGGGTCAGACATATGGATATACAGTATGTCTGACCCTCACATCATACATATACAAATGCCGGCTCACCGCTATGAATGACAAGTAAAGCAGTGCAGGGAGGCTCGCACTGCTGCTCCTAATAGCTTACTTGTCATTCATAGCGGTGGGCCAACATTTGCCGCTAATAGAGTTTTCATTCATTGGCAGCCAGGGGAGGGAGAGCATGAATATTAATATGTGCAGCTGGGGGTCATTTATAAATAAATATGCACAGAGGGGGTCAGTATATGTGCAGCGGGGGTCAGTATGGATATATAATATCACTGGGGGGGGGGGGAAGTACATTTATTCAAGCGCAGCGGGCGCTAAGTTTGATATAGCGCAGTAGGGGGAAAGATATATAGAAACGCTGGAGAGGCCAGATATATACCCCCCAGCGATTCTATACATCTTTGCCCACCACAGCGCTTCTATATTAAAACTCTGCCAGGAGCCCTGATTGGCTCCTCGGTCCCGGCCATTCAGGGCTCCTGGTGGGGAATTTAAAAATGAAAGTATACAGTACATTGCAGGGGATCGGAACATGCCGCCCGCTCCCCTGCTTAATAACATCTGATCGGGTCTCAGAAGTGAGACCCGGTGCGATCAATCCCTCAGCCCCTGTACTACTACCCCCAACATGGAACAGACCCTGTAGCAGGATTCACTCAGTTTTGTGGAATTTACCGACAGCTCAGAGCTGTCGGTATTCTGTGAAGCAAAACTCACAGGTTTTCCTGTGAGTTTTCTTCACACTCAGTGTTTTTTCTTTTTTTTTCGGGAACATGCCCCTTTTGTCGGGAAAAACACCCCTTTTTGTCGGGTTGTGCACCAGATTCTGGCGCAAAACCCGACAAAAAGTGTCGGGATCCTGTTAGTAAATGAGGGCAAATGTCTTCAAAAGGACAATCACAGATTTCATGAGAACGGATAATGGACGGCTCTAAACCATTAGCGCTCTGCGCAAAAGATCCCTCCCAACAACACAGGACAGGGGTGTCGGCATGTGGCCACCATTTCTATAAAATCCCATAGAGATCCCAGAATACATGACGATTCTTTACCAATCCATTGTCACTTTTCTTAACCACGTATCCGGACAGTGAGGAGAAGATGTAGCCATGTTTGCAGTAGGTTCCGTAGCCGGGGGCACAATCCTCCAAACTGCAGAGCCGTTCCCCTAGAAGAGGAGCACATCTATTAATAAAAGGCTTATTTTAATGATAAACCCCCTAGCCACATTCCACCCTCTCAATAAAAATAAATAAAACTATCACTTGAGGGCGCAGCAATTTTTAATTTTTGCTCGCCTTCAAATAGCCATAATGCTTTTAACGCATCTAGAGATGAGCGAACTTACAGTAAATTCAATTTGTCACAAACTTCTCGGCTCGGCAGTTGATGACTTTTCCTGCATAAATTAGTTCAGCTTTCCGGTGCTCCGGTGGCCTGGAAAAGGTGGATACAGTTCTAGTCGACTCTTTCCTAGGACTGTATCCACCTTTTCCAGCCCACGGGAGCACCTGAAAGCTGAACTAATTTATGCAGGAAAAGTAATCAACTGCCGAGCTGAGAAGTTCGTGACGAATCGAATTTACTGTAAGTTCGCTCATCTCTCAACGCATCCACCTATAGACCCATGAGGCTTGTTTTTTGCAGCAACAATTATACTTTGTAATTACATCAATCATTTTACCACAAAATCTACAGTGAAACAAAAAAATTATAATAAAAAAAATATAAAAAAATAAAAATGTTATATATATATATATATATATATATATATATATATATATATATATATATTTATTTGTGGAGGCAAAATTGACAAAAAAATACCAAAACCCACATGTTTGTTAACAGTGGCATTTAAAAAGGGGTTCTTATCCCCATTCCAGGCGATCGCAGCTGTGGCGCCCCCTCCATTCATGTCTATGGAAGGGGGCATGATGGCTCGTACATACAAAGACATGATTGGAGAGGGCGCGAAATGACATCACTAACATGGAAGCTCCAAGCTTCCGTGTTCAGGATGCCGCAGCGCCGGCCCGGAAACCCCCCCGCGACCAGACATCTTATCCCCTATCCTTTGGATAGGGGATAAGATGTCTAGGGGCGGAGTACCCCTTTAAGGATAAAATGACACATTGGCCCTTATTTACTAAGAGTGTTGTGTAGGTTTCTTTGTGGGTTTTAATTCCCTACAATTTATTTTCCATGATATTTACTAAGGTTTCCCTACATCATTTATTTTTTTAATTTTTTTTTTTTTTTGCACGTGCTGATCTGTCGGGTTTTCCTCGGCTCAAATCCACCTTATCTTCTGTGGAAACCTTAGTAAATATGTTGCTTTTTTGTGAAAATGTCAGGAACACGCCCCTTTTTATGTGACCACACCCCCTTTTCCCGAAGGCCATGCCCCTTTTTCAGGTTTCTCCATAAAATGGAGAGTCAGGAGTTTTTTTTTTTTTCAATTCTGGCGCAATGCGTCTCAATCTGGCACACGACCTGACATAACATGTCGTGTTTGCAGTAGTAAATGAGGGACAATGTCTCTATACCAGGGGTCTCCAACCTGCGGACCTCCAGATGTTGCAAAACTACAACTCCCAGCATGCCCGGACAGCCGTTGGCTGTCCGGGCATGCTGGGAGTTGTAGTTTTGCAACTTCTGGAGGTCTGCAGTTTGGAGACAATTGGTCTATACGATTACAAAGATCCCAAATTTATATAGGTTTTATTTTACTATCGGGACCCTGTGTTTGCACTGGTGTGGTCCAGATCAGCCCCCTGCGCTAGCCGGCAGATGCCTTTTACACTTTTAGATACAGTAATCTAAAGGGTTAATGCCGGACAACAGCATAATCGCCGACGTTCAGAATTAGCGTTGAGTCCTGGCTCCTATCCATTACTCCCACACTTTCTCTACTCTCCCCCCAATGTGATTGTATGCATGCTCAGACCGACCGAGCATGCATATGTATAGGGGCATCATGACTAAAAGCTGTCAGCTCAATGAGTGCTCAACCGGAGTCTAGTGCGGTGTTTCCCAACCAGTGCGCCTCCAGCTGTTTCAAAACTACAACTCCCAGCATGCCCGGACAGCCTATGAATTCTGGCATTTTGCTACAATGTATCGGTAATTTGTAGCCACCTGAAGTCCGGGATGTTCAGCTCATGAGGATTGATTAGACTGGATGCAATTGTAACAAATCCTCAGCTGTCAGCTGGATTAGGTCTGTAGATAGGAAAGTTTCCATTCACTGACAGCCAGCAGAGATCTTTAAAGGGGTATTTCCTACGTTAGCCAGTGGGTTTTAAACCTAATGCAATACTACGGCTGTCAGGGCATGCTGAGAGTTGTGGTTTTGCACCGGACAGTGAAACACAGGTTGAAAAAATAAATAACCTATAATGCCTCACGCCGTATACTGGGACTTGTAGTTCCCCAGGTTAATCATAAACGTCTCCGTACTCACCAGGAACACAACACCGAGCAGGCGCCATCCTAACCACGTGAGGATCCGCACATTCGCCGGAAGTCGCGCTGTAATTGGAAGATGGGGTAGCACGTGACTCGCTGCCTATTGGACGCTGTGCGAAGTTAACGAGCCAATCAGCAGGGACAATCCCCTTAAGACCGGTTGCGGCCATCTTTAATAAGGGAAAGAGATCCAGAAAACTTTGTAACAGTGCGTGTGTGTGTTCAAATACTTACCAAGCTGAGTTTTCTGTTCATGGGGCCAGAGTTCCCCCCTAGTACTGAGGATATAACATTGGGTTCTTTTTTTATTTTTTTACTTTTAGCATTTTATATCATTTTTTTAAACAAATGTTCTGCTTTTGCTAAAAAAAAAAATTACAGGTTTGCACAGAAATTGTCAAAATTTTCAGTCCAATATTTCTGTATTTAAATGCGTAGTCGCCTGCGCTATTGTGTCACGCAAGAACAAGTATGTTGAGATGCTTTTTTTTTTCTTATATAAGTCAAATGTAAACTGAATCTTTTCTTTATGCATCAGTTTTGAAGACATTAAACATATATGTTAAATAGTGCCGTATGAACAAATCTATAAGTTTTATTTATATATGTAGCGATCCAGTGGCAAAATACAGATGTTACATTCCGATTTAGCAGCAGACATCCCTGATGTATTGAAAGGGTTAAAACAATGGTAAACATCTGAGATTTCTGCTAAAATATGAGCGGATTTGGGCAGGAAAGTCAATTATTTGAATCTATTTAGGATGTGTTCACACGTTGTGGTTAGTTATTGTTAACGCAACTAATTAACGCATTTCTTTTTCAGCATGCGCAGTGTGCTCGCAGGCATAGCAGTAGCTCCCCCTGCTCTCTGAACTAGGCCAAGAGCAGCCATGATATTTTTAAGCACGCTGCTACGCTGTGCATGCGCACGGCAACTCGCAGATCACTGTGTGTCTGCTCATGGCGGCGGATTGCGACTACAAGCAGACAAAACAGGAGGCACACTCGAGAGACGGTCAGTAGAGCATCTACAGCGTCAAATACGCTGCGGATGCGCAACGTGTGACCCTACTCTTAATTGGGTACACCTGTTTATTTGCTTGTTAACAGCTAATCAGCCAATCGCATGGCAGGAACTCAATGCATTTAGGCATGTAGACATGGTCAGGACAACTTCCTTGAACTTCAAACTAACCATCAGAATGGGAACAAAAAGGTTATTTAAAGGGGTTAACCAACATAAGGTGACTTTAGTATTGTCATACAGTAATTGATATGTTTACCAAGGATCTGTGCTTGTGTCGGTGGTAAATGGCCGTGTCCTAAGTCCCCCATCACGCTGCTGGCTTTTTTTGGGGGGGTAACTGACTACTTCCTGCTTCTGTGGCCTCCCTCCGACTACAATTCCCAGGATCCTTTGTTTCAAGGTGGGAGGTGACTTATTTTCCTTCCACACATCGGTCACCCCACCCATTGCAGCACAGCCACGCTCCCTTTGATCACATGACTTGCCTAACATCCCGACTCACAAGCTGTGTATCTCTGTGATGAGGAATGCACGCACATGTACGCCGGTAACATCATCAGGGGGCTTCACACACAACAGACAGAGCAGCCAAGCCCCCATTCAGCACCTGACTTGTGATATATTGTCTCGGGCTGCACAGCAAACTGGGAAAGGTCCAAGACAATACTGATTTTGTAGGCTTCATAAAATGAACCGGGAAAAAAGAAATTTGATATTAGTCGCCAAACACAAAATATTAGTAACTAGACTAACTTTGCTGCCAGTGTCTTACATTCAAAGAACCAAAAATCCTGGAATACCCCTTTAACCCCTTAAGGACCAGGCCATTTTACACCTTAGGACCAGAGCGTTTTTTGAACATCTGAACACTGTCACTTTAAGCATTAATAACTCTAAGACGCTTTTACTTATCATTCTGATTCCGAGATTGTTTTTTCATGACATATTCTACTTTATGTTATTGGTAAAATTTTGTCGATACTTGCATCGTTTCTTAGTGAAAAATTCCAAAATTTGATGAAAAAATTGAAAATTTTGCATTTTTCTAACTTTGAAGCTCTCTGCTTGTAAGGAAAATGGATATTCCAAATAATTTTTTTTTTATTCACATATACAATATGTCTACTTTATGTTTGCATCATAAAATTTACGAGTTTTTACTTTTGGAAGACACCAGAGGGCTTCAAAATTCAGCAGCAATTTTCCAATTTTTCACAAAATTTCCAAAATCACAATTTTTCAGGGACCAGTTCAGGTTTGAAGTGGATTTGAAGGGTCTTCATCTTAGAAATACCCCATAAATGACCCCATTATAAAAATTGCACCCCCCAAAGTATTCAAAATGACATTCAGTCAGCGTTTTAACCCTTTAGGTGTTTCACAGGAATAGCAGCAAAGTGAAGGAGAAAATTCACAATCTTCATTTTTTACACTTGAATGTTCTTGTAGACCCAATTTTTGAATTTTTACAAGGGGTAAAAGGAGAAAATGTATACTTATATTTGTAGCCCAATTTCTCTTGAGTAAGCACATACCTCATATGTCTATGTAAATTGTACGGCGGGCGCAGTAGAGGGCTCAGAAGGGAAGGAGCGACAAGGGGAATTTGGAGAGTACGTTTTTCTGAAATGGTTTTTGGGGGGCATGTTGCATTTAGGAAGCCCCTATGGTGCCATAACAGGAAAAAATACCCACATGGCATACCATTTTGGAAACTAGACCCCTTGAGGAATGTAACAAGGAATAAAGTGAGCCTTAATACCCCACAGGTGTTTCACGACTTTTGCATATGTAAACAAAAGTTTAAAAAATTTCACAAAAATGTGTGTTTCCCCCCAAATTTCACATTTATGCAAGGGTTAATAGCAGAAAATACCCCCCAAAATTTGTAACCCCATCTCTTCTGAGTATGGAGGTACCCCATAAGTTGACCTGAAGTGCACTACGGGTGAACTACAATGCTCAGAAGAGAAGGAGTGATATTTGGCTTTTTGAGAGCAAATTTTGCTCGGGGGCATGTCGCATTTAGGAAGCCCCTATGGTGCCAGGACAGCAAAAAATACCCACATGGCATACCATTTTGGAAACTAGACCCCTTGAGGAACGTAACAAGGAATAAAGTGAGCCTTAATACCCCACAGGGGTTTCACGACTTTTGCATACGTAAAAAAATATATATTTTTTTCACTAAAATGTGTGTTTCCCCCCCAAATTTCACATTTTTGCAAGGGTTAATAGCAGAAAATACCCCCCCAAAATTTGTAACCCCATCTCTTCTGAGTATGGAGGTACCCCATAAGTTGACCTGAAGTGCACTACGGGTGAACAACAATGCTCAGAAGAGAAGGAGTCATATTTGGCTTTTTGAGAGCAAATTTTGCTCGGGGGGCATGTCGCATTTAGAAAGCCCCTATGGTCCCAGGACAGCAAAATAACCCCCACATGGCATACCATTTTGGAAACTAGACCCCTTGAGGAATGTAACAAGGGGTACAGTGAGCATTTACCCCCACTGGTGTCTGTCAGATCTTTGGAACAGTGGGCTGTACAAAATTTTTAATTTTTAATTCTGTTCCAAAGATCTGTCAGACACCAGTGGGGTGTAAATTCTCACTGCCCCAGAGCACTTTGCGCCCACATATGGGGTATCTCCGTAGTCGGGAGAAATTGCATAACAAATTTTGGGGGGCTTTTTTTTTCCCTTTTACCTCTTGTCAAAATGAAAAGTATGGGGCAACACCAGCATGTTAGTGTAAAAAAAATTTTTTTTTTACACTAACATGCTGGTGTAGACCCCCAACTTCACCTTTTCATAAGGGGTGAAAGGAGAAAAAGCCCCCCAAAATTTGTTAGACAATTTCTCCCGAGTATGGCGATACCCCATATGTGACCCTAAACTGTTGCCTTGAAATACGACAGGGCTCCAAAGTGAGAGCGCCATGCGCATTTGAGGCCTGAATTAGGGATTTGCATAAGGGTGGACATAGGGGTATTCTACACCAGCGATTCCCAAACAGGGTGCCTTCAGCTGTTGCAAAACTCCCAGCATGCTTGGACAGTCAACGGCTGTCCGGAAATACTGGGAGTTGTTGTTTTGCCACAGCTGGAGGCTCCATTTTGGAAACAGTGGCGTACCAGACGCTTTCATTTTTATTGGGGAGGGGCGGGGGGCTGTGTAGGGGTATGTGTATATGTAGTGTTTTTTACTTTTTATTTTATTTTGTGTTAGTATAGTGTAGTGTTTTTAGGGCACAGTCACATGGGCGGGGGGTTACAGCAAGTTTCCCGCTGCGAGTTTGAGCTGCATCGCAAACTTGCAGCCTGATACTCACTGTAAGCCCCCTGCCCATGTGAGTGTACCCTGTACATTCACAGGGGGGGGTGGGGGACCTCCAGCTGTTGCAAAACCACAACTCCCAGCATGCACAGTCCATCAGTGCATGCTGGTAGTTATAGTTTTGCAACAGCTGGAGGCACACGGGTTGGGAAACACTGAGTTAGGAAACAGACAATGTTTCCCAACCAGTGTGCCTCCAGATGTTGCAAAACCACAACTCCCAAACATTCTCAGGCATGCTGGAAGTAGTTCGGCAACATCTTTAGAGCCAGATGTTGCCGAACTACAACTCCCAGCATGCTTGGAGTTGTAGTTTGCAACATCTGGAGGACTACAGGTTGCAGACCACTAATACAGTGGTTCCCAATCTGTGCCCTTCCAGATGTTGCAAAACTACAACTCCCAGTATGTCAAAACTGTCCAGGCATGCTGGGAGTTGTAGTTCTGCAATATCTGAAGGGCCAGATGATACAGAACTACAACTCCAAGCATGCCTGGACAGTGAGGGCATGCTGAGGATGTGTATTTTTGCAAAACTGCAACTCCCAGCATGCCCAGACGCCAAGGGCTGTCTGGGCATGCTGGGAGTTGTAGTTTACAGGGTCCCATTACAGCAATGCATGTCGCTTTACGGCGACGTGCATTGCTGTAAAGGGCCCGACCACGGCTGAAGATCAACTCACCTGTCGCCGCTGCCGCCGTCTCCGCCGCCAGGATCCAGGTCTTCAGGGACGAGGTAAGTACCGGGGCTGGTCCCCAGCACTCCCCCATCCCCCGCCGCGTCCTCCGGTCTTCCTCCCATCCTCTCCGGACTTCAAGGTGCCGGGCAGGACGGGAGGAAGTAACCGCCCCCCCCCCCCCCCCTTGCGATTGGTCGGTTAGTTAACCGATGGATCGCAGGGGATCGGAGGAGGTGGCAGGCTTGCCACCTCTCTCCTAGCCTCCAGCATGGTCCTGGCTGTCTGTGACAGCCGGGATCATGCGAAATTACCGGGCGGTCGGGTCCCAGAGACCCGATCAGCCCAGTATCGCCGCAGATTGCAAGGGCGATTTCCCTTGCGATTTGCGGCGATCGCCGACATGGGGGGCCTACATGGCCCCCCTCGGCGTTTGCCCTGGATCCCTGCTGAAGCATTTCAGCAGGCACCCGGTTCCGATCTCTGCCCGGCGAGCGGCAGAGACCGGAAAACGCCATGACGTTGTGGAACGTCATTGGTCCTTAAAGCCCAGGGTGCCATGACGTTCCACAACGTCATTGGTCCTTAAGAGGTTAAAGGGGTACTCCGGTGAAAACCTTTTTTATTTTAAATCAACTGGTGGCAGAAAGTTAGAAGTAATTTTCAAATATGTTTATTAAAAAAATCATAATCCTTCCTGTACTTATTAGTTGCTGAATACTACAGAGGAAATTCTTTTCTTTTTGGAATGCTCTATGATGACATCACGAGCACAGTTCTCTCTGCTGACGTTATTAGAATAATAACACTTTATTTATTGTTGTCCTTGGTGGGATTTGAACCCAAGTCCCCAGCACTGCAGGGCAGTAGTGCTAACCACTGAGCCACCATGCTGCCCTTAACATACATCTGCTATGTATTGTTGCTAAAATGGACAGAGATGTCAGCAGAGAGCACTGTGCTCGTGATGTAATCAGTGTTCAAAAAAGAAAGGAATTTCCTCTGTAGCATTCAGTAGCTAATAAATACTGGAAGGATTAAGATTTTTAATAGAAGTAATTTACAAATATGTTTAACTTTCTGCCACCAGTTGATTTAAAAGAAAAAAAGATTTTCACCGGAGTACCCCTTTAAAGCATTGCTTTTATTACAAAACAACTTATGACATGTCAGACACGTCAACAGTTGTTGATCGCACCAGATCTCACTCCTGAGACCTGCTGCAATTGTGAGTTATTAGCTGGGGAAGCGGGTGGCACCGGCCTCCACAGTCACCAGATCTCATCCTATAGATCACCGCTGGGATGTGGTGTGAGATTCTCATCATGGATGTGCAGCAACTGTGTGATGTCATCTTGTCCATATGGAGGAAGTGTGTGATGTCATCATGTCCATATGGAGGAACTGTGTGATGTCATCATGTCCATATGGAGGAACTGTGTGATGTCATCATGTCCATATGAAGTAACTGTGTGATGTCATCCTGTCCATATGGAGGATCTGTGTGATGTCATCATGTCCATATGAAGTAACTGTGTGATGTCATCCTGTCCATATGGAGGATCTGTGTGATGTCATCATGTCCATATGGAGGAACTGTGTGATGTCATCATGTCCATATGGAGGAACCGTGTGATGTCATCATGTCCATATGGAGGAACTGTGTGATGTCATCATGTCCATATAGAGGAACTGTGTGATGTCATCATGTCCATATGCAGGAACTGTGTGATGTCATGTCCATATAGAGGAACTGTGTGATGTCATCATGTCCATATAGAGGAACTGTGTGATGTCATCATGTCCATATGGAGGAACTGTGTGATGTCATCATGTCCATATGGAGGAACTGTGTGATGTCATCATGTCCATATGGAGCAAAATCTCTGAGGAATCTTTCCAGCACCTTGTAGGAAGAATGAAGGCAAAAGCAGGTTCAAGCTGGTACTAGCAGCGAGTACCTAATAAAGTGGCCAGTGAGTGTATGTATCCCATTGATATTAACTTACTGCCAGAAATAAAATAAAAAATAAAAAACACTACAGCAGATTTGCACATCACTCCTTTATTGTGATAATAATGGACATCTCTACTTTAGGAAAAGTAACCACCATAGAACAAGTGCTAAGACCTGGCCGCCACAATATGCACAGTCAGGAAGCAGAGGTACAATGCACAATACATATCCACAGTATAGTGATGTACTTTATCGCTAATACAGTGACTTAAGAGAGGGGGTGCTCACAGGAACTAAAAATACAGGCCATGTGTCCGATAATAGCTGCAGTATTGGTCCTTATAGAGCTGCACAAAGCCAAACTGACCAAATGTACTCAACGTTTCAACCTCAAAGGAGTTTCCAGGAATACCGAAAACAGAGCTAATTTCTTCCAGAAACAGCGCCACACCAGTCTCCGGGTTGTTTGTGGTATTACAGCTTGGCTCCATTTACTTTATTACAATTGAGCTGCAATACCACACACAACCTCAGGACAGGGGTGGCGCTGTTTAAAAAAATTATAATAATAAATCTGCTCTCTTACTAATCCTGGATAACCCTTTAAATTTACTGCTTCCTTGAGTCTTGGCCTGATATTCCAGCGCATTTTCACTCAGCTTTTCTAGAGTTCTGAATGTCAAGCCTGTCTACTTATGTAGGAACACTGGAGCTAGGGATGCATCGCTGCAATAATAGGCGGTTTTGTTATTCAGGAGTTTGGGAAAGCTGGGAAATGTGTTACAATATACATCTTGACTAAAAACCGTTAAAATGACATTCCCAAATCAGTTTCCCAAACAGGGTGCCTCCAGCTGTGGCAAAACTACAACTCCCAGCATGCCCGGACAGCCTTCGGCTGTCCGGGCATGCTGGGAATTGTAGTTTTGCAACAGCCGGGGGCACACTGGTTAGGAAACACTATAGTAGTTATAGCTCATCTCTAGTCCTGGATGACTCCTTTAAAAAGAGATTATGCAGAATAAAAAAAAAAATAAAAAAAGTGGAATTCCTCCCAAAAAAAATAAATCTTATGGACGAAGAGAATGTCCAGGCCGGTATGAATCCTAAAAGATAGTTTAAAATCACAGCAGAGCGCTTAGAAATAAGACTATGCCCAGCGCGTTTCTAACAATCACAACTTCCTCACCTATGAAGAAGGACGTTGTGATTACATCAGAAACCCGTCTGGCATAATCCCATTCCCAAGTGCTTTTCTGTGATTTTAAACAAAGGTAAATGAAGGCTACCATTTATTATTCACACTAGCCCGGACATCCTTTTCATTGACAAATTGAATCTGGGCCGGGATTGGGCTTTGTCTGAGCAGAGTAAATCGTCGGGAGCTGTGGGGTGAGCTGGACAAATCTTGCTATGGTGAATATTTTTTCCCCAAAAACAGCACCCCACCTGTCCTCAAGTTGTGTGTGGTATTGCAGCTCACAGCCATCGAAGTGAAATGAGCCAAGTTGCATTAATGCACAAGACCAAAGGACGGGCGACGCACTGTTTTTGAAAGAAAAACTGGATAACCCCTTTAAGCACAATAATGAACAGTTGGGGGTGACTCAAGGGCTTGTATTTTGAAAGGATTTCTTAATTTTAGGGTGGTTATTGTTAAAGGGGTACTCCAGTGAAAAACAATTATTTTCATATTAACGGGCTGCAGAAAGTTAAACAGATTTGTAAATTACTTTAAAAAATATCTTAATCCTTTCAGTACTTATCAGCTTCTGAAGTTAAGTTGTTCTTTTCTGTCTGACAACAGTGCTCTCTGCTGACACCTCTGACTGTCTCAGGAACTGTCCAGAGCAGGAGAGGTTTGCTATGGGGATTTGCTCCTACTCTGGACAGTTTGAGACAGACAGAGGTGTCAGCTGAGGGCACTGTTGTCAGACTGAAAAGAACAACTCAACTTCAGCAGCTGATAAGTACTGGAAGGATTAAAAGGGTACTCTTCTGGAAAACATTAACTTTCTGTCACCAGTCGATTTAAAAAAAATAAACAGATTTGTAAATAACTTCTATTTAAAAATCTTAATCCTTCCAGTACTTATCAGCTGCTATATGTTGCACAGGAAGTTCTTTCCTTTCTGTCTGACCACAGTGCTCTCTGCTGACAACTCTGTCCATTTTAGGAACTGGCCATAGCAGGATAGGTTTGAGGATTTGCTCCTACTCTGAACAGTTCCTTAAATGGACAGAGGTATCAGCAGAGGAAATTCAAAAAGAAAAAGGACTACCTGTGGAGCATACAGCAGCTGATAAGTACTGGAAGGATTAAGATGTTTAAATAGAAGTCATTTACAAATCTGTTTAACTTTCTTCAGCTTGTTGATATGAAAAGAATTGTTTTTCACTGGAGTACCCCTTTAAACTCTTGCCTTTCATCAAATCAGAGGCTGAGACGACAAAGGCGGAAACGCACTTACGAATTTTGTCTCAAGGCGCTTGCATATTTTGTATTACGTTAAACGCAAACTGGACTATGAACAGTAATGGCTTCAAAAAAAAGGAATATGAGAAGTGCATTGGAAATGGAATAAAGTGACGTTAACTTGGACAAAACATCCAGCAGGACCTATACGGGAGGAGCCCTGATTAACCGTAAACAGAAGACTACAAGAACGGACAACGCCTCCCGTGATGTGTGACTACAGGCCGCCATGCGGTGACACTTCAGTCTGACTATACAAATAACTAATCTATCGTGGAGGACGTGGAATGAAATGCACTGAAGAGTAACACGCTAAAGTCAGCTCCAGCTGCGCAGGTGCGGGAGACATGTGAACGGTTGGGCTAGGGGTGCGCCATCCCACATACAGCTGTATTTTTAGAATCCCTAGCTGTCAAGTGTCGGCTTTAGAAGTAAACTAAAAAAGAAAATAGTGATGGATGATGCCGGTTCTTCCGGGACAGACGAATTACTTCTTGGCTTTCCCTTGAGCGGCCACGGCCTCCATGGCTTTGCGCACCGTTTCTTCGTCTCCTAGAAACTGCATGGGTTTGATGGGCTTCAGGTTCTTGTCGAGCTCGTACACAATAGGGATGCCGGTGGGGAGGTTCAGTTCCATGATGGCTTCCTCAGACATGCCTGTATGGGGAGAGAAGAAGAAGAAACAGAAGGAATAAAAAGTGAATGAATGCAGCAGTTTGAGTTGAAACTGAAACGGTTACCGAGTTTGTCCACAGACACATGGATAGGGACAATTTCTCTTAGGTCATAACATGGAACAGTGTCTGGTGTAAAGTCTGCACTTCCTAGGATGGTGTTTCCCAACCAGGGTGCCTCCAGCTGTTGCAAAACTACAACTCCCAGCATGCCCGGACAGCCGTTGGCTGTCCGGGCATGCTGGGAGTAGTAGTTTTGCAACAGGTGGAGGCAACCTGGTTGGGAAATACCATCCTAGGATGTAGTGCACGAGAAGAAGCAAGATTATAGCCCTAAAAACCTGCAGAACTGTGAGTGCTGCTCTGGAGTATAACATACACTAATTTAGTATTAGTAAAATATTAGTAATGTACACAGTGACTCCACCAGCAGAATAGTGAGTGCAGCTCTGGGGTATAATACAGGATATAACTCAGGATCAGTACAGGATAAGTAATGTAATGTATGTACACAGTGACCTCACCAGCAGAATAGTGAGTACAGCTCTGGAATATAATACAGGATATAACTCAGGATCAGTACAGGATAAGTAATGTAATGTGTGTACACAGTGACCTCACCAGCAGAATAGTGAGTACAGCTCTGGAGTATAATACAGGATACAACTCGGGATCAGTACAGTATAAGTAATGTAATGTATGTATACAGTGACCCCACCAGCAGAATAGTGAGTACAGCTCTGGAGTATAATACAGGATATAACTCAGGATCAGTACAGGATAAGTAATGTAATGTATGTACACAGTGACCTCACCAGCAGAATAGTGAGTACAGCTCTGGGGTATAATACAGGATATAACTCCGGATCAGTACAGGATAAGTAATGTAATGTATGTACACAGTGACTCCACCAGCAGAACTGTGAGTGCTGCTCTGGAGTATAACATACACTAATTTAGTATTAGTAAAATATTAGTAATGTACACAGTGACTCCACCAGCAGAATAGTGAGTGCAGCTCTGGGGTATAATACAGGATATAACTCAGGATCAGTACAGGATAAGTAATGTAATGTATGTACACAGTGACCTCACCAGCAGAATAGTGAGTACAGCTCTGGAATATAATACAGGATATAACTCAGGATCAGTACAGGATAAGTAATGTAATGTGTGTACACAGTGACCTCACCAGCAGAATAGTGAGTACAGCTCTGGAGTATAATACAGGATACAACTCGGGATCAGTACAGTATAAGTAATGTAATGTATGTATACAGTGACCCCACCAGCAGAATAGTGAGTACAGCTCTGGAGTATAATACAGGATATAACTCAGGATCAGTACAGGATAAGTAATGTAATGTATGTACACAGTGACCTCACCAGCAGAATAGTGAGTACAGCTCTGGGGTATAATACAGGATATAACTCCGGATCAGTACAGGATAAGTAATGTAATGTATGTACACAGTGACTCCACCAGCAGAATAGTGAGTGCAGCTCTGGAGTATAATACAGGATATAACTCCGGATCAGTACAGGATAAGTAATGTAATGTATGTACACAGTGACTCCACCAGCAGAATAGTGAGTGCAGCTCTGGAGTATAATACAGGATATAACTCAGGATCAGTACAGGATAAGTAATGTAATGTATGTACACAGTGACCTCACCAGCAGAATAGTGAGTACAGCTCTGGAGTATAATACAGGATATAACTCCGGATCAGTACAGGATAAGTAATGTAATGTATGTACACAGTGACTCCACCAGCAGAATAGTGAGTGCAGCTCTGGAGTATAATACAGGATATAACTCAGGATCAGTACAGGATAAGTAATGTAATGTATGTACACAGTGACCTCACCAGCAGAATAGTGAGTACAGCTCTGGAGTATAATACAGGATATAACTCAGGATCAGTACAGGATAAGTAATGTAATGTATGTACACAGTGACTTCACCAGCAGAATAGTGAGTACAGCTCTGGAGTATAATACAGGATATAACTCAGGATCAGTACAGGATAAGTAATGTAATGTATGTACACAGTGACTTCACCAGCAGAATAGTGAGTACAGCTCTGGAGTATAATACAGGATATAACTCAGGATCAGTACAAGATAAGTAATGTAATGTATGTACACAGTGACTTCACCAGCAGAATAGTGAGTACAGCTCTGGAGTATAATACAGGATATAACTCAGGATCAGTACAGGATAAGTAATGTATGTACACAGTGACCTCACCAGCAGAATAGTGAGTACAGCTCTGGAGTATAATACAGAATATAACTCAGGATCAGTACAGGATAAGTAATGTAATGTATGTACACAGTGACCTCACCAGCAGAATAGTGAGTACAGCTCTGGAGTATAATACAGGATATAACTAAGGATCAGTACAGGATAAGTAATGTAATGTATGTACACAGTGACTTCACCAGCAGAATAGTGAGTACAGCTCTGGAGTATAATACAGGATATAACTCAGGATCAGTACAAGATAAGTAATGTAATGTATGTACACAGTGACTTCACCAGCAGAATAGTGAGTACAGCTCTGGAGTATAATACAGGATATAACTCAGGATCAGTACAGGATAAGTAATGTATGTACACAGTGACCTCACCAGCAGAATAGTGAGTACAGCTCTGGAGTATAATACAGAATATAACTCAGGATCAGTACAGGATAAGTAATGTAATGTATGTACACAGTGACCTCACCAGCAGAATAGTGAGTACAGCTCTGGAGTATAATACAGGATATAACTCAGGATCAGTACAGGATAAGTAATGTAATGTATGTACACAGTGACTTCACCAGCAGAATAGTGAGTACAGCTCTGGAGTATAATACAGGATATAACTCAGGATCAGTACAAGATAAGTAATGTAATGTATGTACACAGTGACTTCACCAGCAGAATAGTGAGTACAGCTCTGGAGTATAATACAGGATATAACTCAGGATCAGTACAGGATAAGTAATGTAATGTATGTACACAGTGACCTCACCAGCAGAATAGTGAGTACAGCTCTGGAGTATAATACAGGATATAACTCAGGATCAGTACAGGATAAGTAATGTATGTACACAGTGACCTCACCAGCAGAATAGTGAGTAAAGCTCTGGAGTATAATACAGAATATAACTCAGGATCAGTACAGGATAAGTAATGTAATGTATGTACACAGTGACCTCACCAGCAGAATAGTGAGTACAGCTCTGGAGTATAATACAGGATATAACTCAGGATCAGTACAGGATAAGTAATGTAATGTATGTACACAGTGACTTCACCAGCAGAATAGTGAGTACAGCTCTGGAGTATAATACAGGATATAACTCAGGATCAGTACAGGATAAGTAATGTAATGTATGTACACAGTGACTTCACCAGCAGAATAGTGAGTACAGCTCTGGAATATAAAACAAATTGTAGCTCTAGGTCAGTAACTTTCATCATTCCTTTTAGTGGTCGTGGGCACAGTATAGAAAGTGATCTACAGTAGAGATCTAGTATGGCCTCCTGTACAGTTAACAGGTAGCAGCTAGAACCACTTTCGGACCCCGCCATACTACATTTGAGATTGCAGAAATTCTTCATGGTTTAGTAAAGACTCTATAAAGAATAGCTGCAAAAGGGAAAGAGTTGCTATTTTTTCACCAGCGTTTAAAGGGTTACTCCACAGCTCAGCACATGGAACAAAGTGTTCCGAATTCTGGAGTCGGGAGCTCGTGACGTCATAGCCCCGCCCCCTCATGATGTCACGCCCCATCCCCTCAATGCAAGTCTATGGGAGTCCCATAGACTTGCATTGAGGGGGCGGGGTGTGACATCACGAGGGGGCAGGGCTATGACATCACGAGCTGCCGGCTCCAGCATTCGGAACACTTTGTTCCATGTGCTGAGCTGTGGAGTAACCCTTTAACATGCTTCAATCCATTATCCGGTTTCCATATGTGCAGGCAGCTGAAAGAACGGTAAAGAAAACACCACTCAAAGCTATATGTCTTAGTCAGCCATATTTACTGCTAAGCGCCAGTCTTGTGAAAGTGCTGAGCTAAGCAGTTTGGTGGATTTGCCTGAAACAACCGACGCCGCGTCTCTGCGTTTGATGTTCACTGAAAGATCCTGCATCAAAGGCAAAAGGTCGGCAAAAGGTCGGCAAAAGGTCGGCAACTGGCAAGACCGGTCAAATGGGGTTTCCCACCGCAGACACTGATGGCATCCCTCATGGTACAGGGTGGATCTGCAGTGCTCAACCCTAACCTAGGGCAAAACTACAAATCCTGTCTAAGGGTGGGTTCACACTACGTTTTGTCCCATACGGGAGCGCATATGGCAGGGGGGAGCTAAAACCTCGCGCTCCCGTATGTCACCGTATGCGCTCCCATATGTCATTCATTTCAATGAGCCGACCGGAGTGAAACGTTCGGTCCGGTCGGCTCATTTTTGCGCCGCATGCGCTTTTACAACCGGACCTTAAACTGTGGTCAACCACGGTTTTAGGTCCGGTTGTAAAAGCGCATACGGCGCAAAAATGAGCCGACCGGACCGAACGTTTCACTCCGGTCGGCTCATTGAAATGAATGACATACGGAAGCGCATAAGGTCACATACGGGAGCGCGAGCTTTTAGCTCCCCCCTGCCGTATGCGCTCCCGTATGGGACAAAACGTAGTGTGAACCCAGCCCAAGGGTGGGTTCACATCTCGTTTTGGCTATACGGTTCCCGTATCAGGTTTTTTGTAAAAAAAAAAAAAAAAAAAAATGTACCGTATATACTCGAGTATAAGCCGACCCGAGTATAAGCCGAGACCCCTAATTTCAACCCAAAATCCCAGGAAAAGTTATTGACTCGAGTATAAGCCTAGGGTGGGAAATACCTCATCCCCCCCTGTCATCATCCAGACCCGTCATTAACATCCTCATCATCATCCCCTTGTCATCATCCCACACATCCCCCCTTCATCATCCTCTTATCATCCCACACATCCCCCCTTCATCATCCCCTTATCATCCCACACATCCCCCCTTCATCATCCCCTTATCATCCCACACCCCCCCCTTCATCATCCCCACCCCCCTTCATCATCCCCACACCCCCCCTTCATCATCCTCTTCTCATCATTCGCCCTCAGTGGTCTTCAACCTGCGGACCTCCAGAGGTTTCAAAACTACAACTCCCAGCAAGCCCGGGCAGCCATCGGCTGTCCGGGCTTGCTGGGAGTTGTAGTTTTGAAACCTCCGGAGGTCCGCAGGTTGAAGACCACTGCGGCCTTCAACATCATCCAGCCCCCTCTCACCCCCCTTTAGTTCTGAGTACTCACCTCCGCTCGGCGCTGGTCCGGTCCTGCAGGGCTGTCCGGTGAGGAGGTGGTCCGGTGAGGAGGTGGTCCGGGCTGCTATCTTCACCGGGGGCGCCTCTTCTCCGCGCTTCCGGCCCGGAATAGAGGCGTTGCCTTGACAATGACGCAGAATTACGTTGGCAATGAACGCACCTCTGCGTCGTTGTCACGGCAACGTGACTATTCTGAGGCCGGGCCCGAAGCGCTTAGAAGAGGCCTCCCCGGTGAAGATAGCAGCCCGGAACACTATCCCACCGGACCACCTCCTCACCGGACAGTCCTGCAGGACCGGACCAGCGCCGAGCGGAGGTGAGTACTCAGAACTAAAGGGGGTGAGAGGGGGCTGGATGATGTTGAAGGCCGCAGTGGTCTTCAACCTGCGGACCTCCGGAGGTTTCAAAACTACAACTCCCAGCAAGCCCGGACAGCCGATGGCTGCCCGGGCTTGCTGGGAGTTGTAGTTTTGAAACCTCTGGAGGTCCGCAGGTTGAAGACCACTGCGGGTGGGGGAGTTCACTCGAGTATAAGCCGAGGGGGTGTTTTCAGCACGAAAAATCGTGCTGAAAAACTCGGCCTATACTCGAGTATATACGGTATGTCTCAAAACCGGACCGAACCCTATACAACAGTATATACACCTCTGTACGGTTTTAAACTATATACGGTTTGAAAACGGATGTCAGGTTGCATACGGTCTAATACGTTTTTTGGAAGAAAAAAAAAAAACGGATACGGTTTTATGTTTGTCCTTAATTAAATAAAGTTCTTCTTGTTCCCATAGGCCATTTAAAAAAATAAAATAAAAAATAAAATGTATACAGGTTTTATCAGTTTTTTCACCCGGACATAAAACCTTAGTAGACTACGGTTTTGTGTACGGGAAAAAATAAAAATAAAATAATCGGATAAAACCGTAAATGATGCAAAATGTACACAACCGGATGCTACGGTTGCCATACGGTTTTCTATGAACTGTCTATACATATCTGCAATACGGTTCCATATGTTTTTTTTTTTTCACTGAAACCGGATACGGGAACCGTAATGCAAAAACGAGATGTGAATGCAGACTTATCCCGACAACAGAAAATAGGAGTTGTAGTTTTGCAACAGCTGGAGGGCCACATGCTGGGGAACACTGTTTTCCCACAGAATTCCATGGAAATGGATTTCATTGGGAGCTGCACCGTGCACACAGCAGAATTTCGATGGCATAAACATTTGCCGCTGACATCCAGCTTTCGGTGTCTGCAGAAACAGTGAACACGTTTGTTTTTTGCACTGTTCCATATGGAAATGCATTGCTGTCTATGGAGACGGCCCATTTCTGAGCGGTCCTAGCGCCGGCAGAACATGCTAATTTGCGGATCATCCACCCTTGTTGACGTTCCAGAAATTTTCTGCTGTATCAACATAGCCTTATAGTGTAGAACAGTGTTTCCAAACCAGGGTGCCTCCAGCTGTTGCAGAACAATGGTGCTATGTTACATTATATTAACACTTAAAGAGTACAGTGATCCCTCAACATAAAATGGCCTCAAGTTACAATATATATGGTCTTTTCTGGACCATTGTAACTTGAAACCACTGACTGGCTGTCTCGTAGCGCCCCCTACAGTACAGGGAGGTATTACATGTTCTGTACTACTATTTACCTGGGCCAGGGTTAGCTGCTCCTTTGGACACCAGGTGGGGGCGGCTCCATGTTACTTTTTTAGGACACTGTGTACTGTACAGGACCCTGAAGAAGCTCCTGTCCTCTACATAGACAGTGATTACAGCTCCCAGCAGATCTTTATTACTTTTATATGGAAGGATTTGCTTTATCTGTATTAGTTATCTACTTATTTTTCTTTAATCCTTACATTTCCTATTTTTGGATGACATTTTGGGGCTTTTGAACCAATTACCAGGTTGCCACAGAGTTATGGTCCCAACATACAATGGTCAGGACTTAACCAATTAGAGGGGTACTCCGGTGGAAAACAGTTTACCGTATGTATCGGGGTATACCACCCACCGGCCTATAACACACACCCTCATTTCACCAAGGATATTTGGGTAAAAAATTTTTTACACAAATATCCTTGGTAAAATGAGGGTATGTGTGTGCGCGCGTGTATACCCCGATACACTGTTTCTGACCCCACAAAAGCCCCCAGGAAAGGCAGGGGGAGAGAGGCCGTCGCTGCCCGCTTCTCTCCCCCTGCCTTTCCTGGGGTCTAGAGCCGTGCTGCCCCCGCCACTTCTCTCCCCCTGGCTATCGGCGCCGCTGCCCCATTACCTCCCCCATTTCCCGGTTTAATAATTACCTGTTGTCGTTGCTATGCGCTACGAGGTGCAATGACAAGTGTCGTCTTCAACGCGATGTCACTCGTCATTGCGCAGTGCATAGCAACGGCGCAATTATAAAACCGGGGATGGGGGAGGCAATGGGGCAGCGGCGCCGATAGCCAGGGGGAGAGAAGTGGCGGGGGCAGCAGGGCTCTAGACCCCAGGAAAGGCAGTGGGAGAGAAACGGGAAGCGACGGCCTCTCTCCCCTGCCTTTCCTGGGGGCTTCTGCGGGGTCAGAAAAAACAGGGATGGGGGAGGCAATGGGGCAGCGGCGCCGGCAGTCTCTGGAGCCCAGGATAGGCAGGGGCAGAGAATCGGGCAGTGACGGGAGGTCTCTGGACCTGCAAAAGCCGCTGCAGGTCATTGATTTAAAGCGCCCGCTTTAAATCATTGAACTGCAGCGGCTTATCGGCGTATAACACGAAGATAGACTTTAGGCTAAAAATTTTAGCCTAAAAAAATGCATGTAATACGCCGATAAATACAGTATTTTAAATCAACTGGTGCCAGAAAGTTGAACAGATTTGTAAATGACTTCTTTTAAAAAAAATCAAAATCCTTCCAGTACTTATCAGCTGCTGTATACTACAGTTCTTTTCTTTTTGAATTTATTTTCTGTCTGACCACAGTGCTCCCTGCTGACACCTCTGTCCATTTTAGGAACTGTCCAGAGCAGGAGAGGTTTGCTACGGGGATTTGCTCCTGCTCTGGACAGTTCCTGACACGGACAGAGATGTCAGCAGGGAGCACTGTGGTCAGACAAAGAAAATTCAAAGAGAAAACAACTTTCTCTGTAGTGTACAGCCGCTGGTAAGTACTGGAAGGATAAAGATTTTTTTAATAGAAGTAATTTACAAATATGTATAACTTTCTGGCACCAGTTCATTTAAAATAAAAATAAAAAAATAGTTTTTCCACCGGAGTACCCTTTTAATATTGTAATTTGAGGGACCACTGAACATTTACACGTACATAATGCACTGCCAGATTATGTTGCTACTCATTGATTGTAAATTCGGCAAGTGGATTATGTACGTGTGAACTAACCCTCGACGGCTATTTAAGCCTTTCACTAGGCTGGGAGTTGTAGTTTTGCAACAGCTGGAGGCACCCTGGTTGGGGAACAATGGTGTAGAGCAGTGGTCTTCATCCTGCGGACCTCCAGATGTTGCAGAACTACAACTCCCAGCATGCCCGGACAAAATCAAGTTGGCAACAGAGGTCAGATTTGCAAAAAACTGCTGCGTCTTTAAAGGGGTATTCCAGGAATAAACGTTTTTATATACATCAACTGGCTCCAGAAAGTTAAACAGATTTGTAAATTACTTCTATTAAAAAATCTTAATCCTTTCAGTACTTATGAGCTTCTCAAGTTAAGGTTGTTCTTGTCTGTCTAAGTGCTCTCTGATGACACATGTCTCGGGAACCGCCCAGTTTAGAAGAGGTTTGCTATGGGGATTTGCTTCTCAACTGGGCGGTTCCCGAGACACGTGTCATCAGAGAGGACTTAGACAGAAAAGAACAACCTTAACTTCAGAAGCTCATAAGTACTGAAAGGATTAAGATTTTTTAATAGAAGTAATTTACAAATCTGTTTCACTTTCTGGAGCCAGTTGATAGATAGATAGATAGATAGATAGATAGAGATATATATATATATATATATATATAAAAAAAGTTTTTTCCTGGATAACCCCTTTTAACCCCTTAAGGACTCAGCCCATTTTGGCCTTAAGGACTCAGACAATTTAATTTTTAAGTTTTCATTTTTTCCTCCTCGCCTTCTAAAAATCATAACTCTTTTATATTTTCATCCACAGACTAGTATGAGGGCTTGTTTTTTGCGCGACCAGTTGTCCTTTGTAATGACATCACTCATTATATCATAAAATGTATGGCGCAACCAAAAAACACTATTTTTGTGGGGAAATTAAAACGAAAAACGCAATTTTGCTAATTTTGGAAGGTTTTGTTTTCACGCCGTACAATTTCTGGTAAAAATGACATGTGTTCTTTATTCTGAGGGTCAATACAATTAAAATGATACCCATTATTATATACTTTTATATTATTGTTGCGCTTAAAAAAAAAATCACAAACTTTTTAACCAAATTAGTACGTTTATAATCCCTTTATTTTGATGACCTATAACTTTTTTATTTTTCCGTATAAGCGGCGGTATGGGGGCTCATTTTTTGCGCCATGATCTGTACTTTTTTTTGATACCACATTTGTATATAAAAAACTTTTAATACATTTTTTATAATTTTTTTTTTAATAAAATGTATTAAAAAAGTAGGAATTTTGGACTTTTTTAATTTTTTTTCGTTCACGCCGTTCACCGTACGGGATCATTAACATTTTATTTTAATAGTTCGGACATTTACGCACGCGGCGATACCAAATATGTCTATAAAAAATGTTTTTTACGCTTTTTGGGGGTAAAATAGGAAAAAACGGACGTTTTACTTTTTTATTGGGGGAGGGGATTTTTCACTTTTTTTTTTACTTTTACTTTTACATTTTTTTTTACACTTGAATAGTCCCCATAGGGGACTATTCATAGCAATACCATGATTGCTAATACTGATCTGTTCTATGTATAGGACATAGAACAGATCAGTATTATCGGTCATCTCCTGCTCTGGTCTGCTCGATCACAGACCAGAGCAGGAGACGCCGGGAGCCGCACGGAGGAAGGTGAGGGGACCTCCGTGCGGCGTTATGAATGATCGGATCCCCGCAGCAGCGCTGCGGGCGATCCGATCGTTCATTTTAATCGCGAACTCCCGCAGATGCCGGGATCTGTATTGATCCCGGCACCTGAGGGGTTAATGGCAGACGCCCGCGAGATCGCGGGCGTCGGCCATTGCCGGCGGGTCCCTGGCTGCGATCAGCAGCCGGGATCAGCCGCGCATGACACGGGCATCGCTCCGATGCCCGCGGTTACGCTTAGGACGTAAATGTACGTCCTGGTGCGTTAAGTACCACCTCACCAGGACGTACATTTACGTCCTGCGTCCTTAAGGGGATAAGGACGCAGCAGTTTTTTTGCAAATCTGACCTCTGTTACCAACATGATTCTGTCCGGGCATGCTGGGAGTTTTAGTTCTGCAACATCTGGAGGTCCGCAGGATGAAGACCACTGCTCTACACCATTGTTACCCAACCAGGGTGCCTCCAGCTGTTGCAAAACTACAACTCCCAGCCTAGTAAAAGGCTTAAATAGCCATCGAGGGTTAGTTCAGAAAAGAACAACCTTAACTTCAGAAGCTTATAAGTAATCCTTTCAGTACTTATAAGCTTCTGAAGTTAAGGTTGTTCTTTTCTGAACTAACCCTCGATGGCTATTTAAGCCTTTTACTAGGCTGGGAGTTGTAGTTTTGCAACAGCTGGAGGCACCCTGGTTGGGTAACAATGGTGTAGAGCAGTGGTCTTCATCCTGCGGACCTCCAGATGTTACAGAACTAAAACTCCCAGCATGCCCGGACAGAATCATGTTGGTAACAGAGGTCAGATTTGCAAAAAAACTGCTGCGTCCTTAAAAGGGGTTATCCAGGAAAAAACTTTATATATATCTATCTATCTATCTATCTATCTATCAACTGGCTCCAGAAAGTGAAACAGATTTGTAAATTACTTCTATTAAAAAATCTTAATCCTTTCAGTACTTATGAGCTTCTGAAGTTAAGGTTGTTCTTTTCTGTCTAAGTCCTCTCTGATGACACGTGTCTCGGGAACCGCCCAGTTGAGAAGCAAATCCCCATAGCAAACCTCTTCTAACCTGGGCGGTTCCCGAGACATGTGTCATCAGAGAGCACTTAGACAGACAAGAACAACCTTAACTTGAGAAGCTCATAAGTACTGAAAGGATTAAGATTTTTTAATAGAAGTAATTTACAGATC
The DNA here is from genome assembly GCF_029499605.1 of Hyla sarda. Lineage (NCBI taxonomy): Eukaryota > Metazoa > Chordata > Amphibia > Anura > Hylidae > Hyla > Hyla sarda. The sequence goes on along the minus strand of NC_079195.1, from coordinate 36,892,203 downwards.
GGTTTAACATTCTGGAGCCAGTTAATATATAAAAAATAAAAAAATGTTTTTTCCTGGAATACCCCTTTAAGGTCAAAATGGGCTGCATCCTTACAGGGCTATGTAGATATATGAAGGAGGTGTGGTGGCCCCCCACTTCGTGCTGGGGTTGTGACGCACTGTTCCCGGGGAAAGTCCATACAGGAGATGCAGCTTTTGTTTTATCCTCTCCCTAAAGCAGTGTTTCCCAACCAAGGTGCCTCCAGCTGTTGCTAAACTACAACTCCCAGCATGCCCGGACAGCCGTTGGCTGTCCGGGCATGCTGGGAGTTGTAGTTTGCCAACATCTGGAGGTCCGCAGGTTGGAGACCACTGGTGTAGAGAATGAGTTGATAAAGTGGTTGTCTAGCTAGGACAACTACTTCTATATCCATGGGTCTTTGTGACGCCTGATGGTGCAGTTCAGTAGGGTTAGACCCGTACCTTCAAGGTGCTTGACAATCCCCCTAAGGCTGTTTCCGTGAGCTACAATCAGGACTCTCTTCCCCTCCTTGATCATTGGGACAATCTCATCATTCCAGAATGGCAGGGCTCTGGCAATGGTGTCCTTCAGACTCTCGCAGCTTGGTAGTTGATCTTCCGTCAGGTCAGCATAGCGACGATCCTGAGGTTAGAAGGAAGAGAAAAATCAATGAGCCATTCACTGGAGAGAGCAGGAACTGCGCAAAACATCAATAACCGGAACGAGAGACTGAGGAAGAGCAAGCTGTATGATATTTATAACTGTTTTTAAATCACGGTGCCTCCAGCTGTTGCAAAACTACATCTCCCAGCATGCCCGGACAGCCTTTGGCTGTCCGGGCATGCTGGGAGTTGTAGTTTTGCAACAGCCGGAGACAAACCGGCCCTGATTTACTAACATGATCCCGACTCTTTATCGGGTTATGCGACAATTTGCGTCGCACGTCCTCTGCAACACATTGGCCCTCATTTACTATTGCAAACCCGACATGTTTTGACTCTCCATTTTGCAAAAAAAAAAAATGAAAAATGGGCGGGGCCTCCGGGGAAAGGGGGATGTGTTCACAGAAAAGGGGCGTGTCCCCGACATGGTCGCAAAAAAAAAAAAAAAAAAAAAAAAAAAAAAAAAAACATATTTACTAAGGTTTCCACAGAAAATGTGGTGGATTTGAGCCGAGGAAAACCTGACGGATCAGAACATGTGTAAAAAAAAAAAAGCAAGTGGAAAAGTGGAAAATGTAGGGAAATCTTAGTAAATACTGTGGAAAATAAATTGTAGGGAATTAAAACCCACAAAGAAACCTACACGACACTATGGGGGAGATTTATCAAAACCTTTGCAGAGGAAAACTTGCCCAGTTGCCCATAGCAACCAATCAGATCGCTTCTTTCATTTTTATGAAGGCCTGTGAGAAATGAAAGCAGCGATCTGATTGGTTGCCATGGGCAACTGGGCAACTTTTCCTCTGCACAGGTTTTGATAAATCTCCCCCTATTAGTAAATAAGGACCATTGTGCAACACATTTTACTGGTAAAAACCTGACCGTTTTCTAATTACTCTGAGTATTTTTTTTTTTAACCTGACTAAAGGGGCGTGGTTTGCATAATTAGGGGCGTGTTCCCGACGTTTTTCCTGAAGACCCGACAGTTGTATTTAAAAACCCACCGGAAAAATAACGAAATACTGAACTTCAAAACCTGATTGCCTTGAGGTGTGGGGAATCTGTTAAAAATCTTAATCCTTCCAGTACTTATCAGCTGCTGTATGCTCCAGAGGAAGTTATGTAGTTCTTTCCATTTTGACAACAGTGCTCCATGCTGACACCTCAGTCCATGTCAGGAACTGTCCAGAGCAGGAGAGGTTTGCTAGGGGGATTTTCTCCTGCTCTGGACAGTTCCTGACACGGACAGAGGTGTCAGCAGAGAGCTTTGTGGTCAGACAGAAAAGAGCTACACAACTTCCTCTGTAGTATACTGCAGCTGATAAGTACTGGAAGGATTAAGATTTTTTTTTTTTTTTTTTTTTTTACATAGAAGTAATTTACAAATCTGTTTAACATTCTGACACCAGTTGATGTAAAAAAAAAAAATGTTTTCCACCGGAGTACCTCTTTAAGTGGTGGCTTAGCAGGAATTCCACCGCTTCATCCAGGGGTTGCAAAACTACAACTCCCAGCATGCCCGGACAGCCTTCGGCTGTCCAGGCATGCTGGGAATTGTAGTTTTTTAACAGCTTGAGGCATCCTGGTAAGCAAACAATGACATAAGGAACAAAAGCATTCGGCCTTACCTTGCTTATGATGCTATAATAATCATGCTCGCCTTCCATGGGGGGTGGAGGGATATCGTACGACCGCCTCCAGATCTTCACCTGCTCCTCTCCATGTTTGGCGGCCGTCTCTGCTTTGTTCAGCCCGGTCAGCCCGCCATAGTGCCTCTCGTTCAGTCTCCAGGTCCTCACCACCTTCACCCACATCTGGTCGGTGCCATCCAGTGCCAGCCACAAGGTACGGATGGCTCTCTTCAGCACGGAGGTGTAGCAGATATCAAACTGATAGCCGGCATCTGTAATAACAATGAAAACAAGTTACTACAACGGCAACTTAGATCTCAGTGTTCGCCACGTAAGGGTAACGTCCAATGGTGGACAACACCTTCAATATTATTATTAATAACAATAATAAAATAATAAAGAAATAATAAAGATAAAATAATATAATAAATCATAATTATTATTTTATTATTCTACCATTATTATTTCTATTAATAATAAATAATTTGTATTATTATTATTTTCTCTATCATTTCATTATAATAAAAATAAAAGCTAAATAGATTATAATTATTATTTTATCTTTACTATTTCATTATTGTTTCTATTAATAAAAATAAAATAATAATTTTATTATTAATATTTTATCGTTGTCATAATAAATAATGAAATAAAGATGAAATAAAAGATAAATATAATAAATAAAATTATTATTATTATATTTATCTTTTATTTCCTTATTTCTAATAATAATAATAATAATAATAATAATAATAATATAATACTTAATATTATTATTATTATTAATAATAATAATTATATTATTATTATATTATATTTTATTTATATAGCACCAACAGATTCTGCAGCACTTTACAATTTTGGGGATATGACAAGTATCAGACATTACAATATTACACAATAAATATTCAAACCACCATCATGCTAAAGCCATTCCTAAATTCATTTTAATCTGAATGAAAAGGTAAGGAAAGGCCTTTCTTCTATTTGCATTGCAAAAGGTCATGTCAAGGCTGTCAGGGCATGATGAGAGTTGTAGTGACACAGGTTGGGGAATGAAGCATAAAGCTTTGTGCACTAGAGGAGGCCATGCGCCAAATGGGAAACCCCAATTGCTCTTGTTTCATCATTTCCAGCCTTGCGAGAAGCAGCGATGACAGTAAAAAGGAGCGGATCACTGAGCTAGGACTAGAATTTGCTATATTGAATCCGCACAACAATTAGGGTGTAGGGTGTCACGCCTGCCAGAATGGGCGACTGCCTAGAGCTTCCATAAGTGGCCATTATTGACCTCCATGTTCTTAAAGGGGTACTCTGCCCCTAGACATCTTATCCCCTATCCAAAGGATAGGGGATAAGATGTCTGATCGTAGGGGTCCCGCTCCGTGAAGGATGATTGATGATGCGTGGAGGAGGCTCGTGACGTCACGGCCACGCCCCCCTCAATGCAAGTCTATAGGAGGGGGCGTGATGGCAGTCACGCCCCCTCCCATAGACTTGCATTGAAGGGGCGTGGCCGTGACGTCAAGAGCGGGGCGCAGCCGTGACGCCTCGGGTCTCCGGTGCAGAACCCAAGGCTCTAAACGACCGCCGGGTGCAGCAGGGAGATTGCGGGGGGGGTTTGTAATTTCATAGGGAAATAAGCCAATGCCAGAGCAGATGTTTATCCGCTACAGCATTGTTCCCTTAGGGTGCGTTCACATGGCCGTCTGTCCCAGTTTCAGTTCCGATTAAAAAACGGTTTTATAAAAAAAAATCCCATTCATATCAATGGGAATTTTTTTTTACAATCCGTTTACATCCGTTTGTACTCGTCTGCACTCATTTCCATTTTTTTTGACGGCAGAAAAAAAAAGGCCCATGCGGTATTTTTTTCTTCCGTTAAAAAAAAAACAAAAAAAAAAGAAGAAAAAAAAAACGGATACAGTAAATTTAACATTAAAGTCTATGGAAAACGGATGAGCCTTTATTGTAATCCGTTAGAATGTGTCTTTTGATCCGTTTTTACTTCTGAGCAAAAGAACTTCAGAACAAAAAAAAAAAATATATATATATATATATATATATTTTTTTTTTTTTTTTTTTTTTTTTGGTGGTTTATTAACGGAACAATAATGGATCCAAACGGATAAAAATGGATAACATCCGTTTTCATCCGTTATTGTCAGTTTTTTTTAAGTCCGTTTTTATTTTTGACCAGAGAAGAACGGGCCGGGTCTAGACGGCCGTGTGAACGCAGCCATAACCTGCCCCTGTCCAGGACAGCTACAGGTTGGGGAAACAGGATCCTACAGGAACAAAGGATTTGGGAATACTGTAATCCAACACGTCATTCTGCCCATTTTACATAGCGCTTTAGGGATTTGCTTGTACAAGGTCAAAATGACTAAAACTACGCGTGTAAATTCTGCAGTTGACCTTTGACACAAGATCGTTGCCCCAGTGTATTTCAGGTTCGCTTACATTCATCCCTGGAAGAGGTTTTTTTATTTTTATTTTTATTTTTTTTACTTGTACAGAACAGAAAACAAGACAAAGGTCAAAGCTCCCCAGACCGGAGAGCACAGGAGCAGGGATAGCACAGCGGGGATACAGCAGGGATGCAGCAGAGCTGGTGCTGCGCGCTATTTTAACCCCTTAAGGACGCAGGATGTAAATGTACGTCCTGGTGAGGTGGTACTTAACGCACCAGGACGTACATTTACGTCCTAAGCATAACCGCGGGCATCGGAGCGATGCCCGTGTCATGCGCGGCTGATCCCGGCTGCTAATCGCAGCCAGGGACCCGCCGGCAATGGCCGACGCCCGCGATCTCGCGGGCGTCCGCCATTAACCCCTCAGGTGCCGGGATCAATACAGATCCCGGCATCTGCGGCAGTTCGCCATTTAAATGAACGATCGGATCGATCATTCATAACGCCGCACGGAGGTCCCCTCTCCTTCCTCCGTGCGGCTCCCGGCCTCTCCTGCTCTGGTCTGTGATCGAGCAGACCAGAGCAGGAGATGACCGATAATACTGATCTGTTCTATGTCCTATACATAGAACAGATCAGTATTAGCAATCATGGTATTGCTATGAATAGTCCCCTATGGGGACTATTCAAGTGTAAAAAAAAATGTTAAAAAATGTAAAAGTAAAAGTAAAAAAAAGTGAAAAATCCCCTCCCCCAATAAAAAAGTAAAACGTCCGTTTTTTCCTATTTTACCCCCAAAAAGCGTAAAAAACATTTTTTATAGACATATTTGGTATCGCCGCGTGCGTAAATGTCCGAACTATTAAAATAAAATGTTAATGATCCCGTACGGTGAACGGCGTGAACGAAAAAAAATAAAAAAAAGTCCAAAATTCCTACTTTTTTAATACATTTTATTTTAAAAAAAATTATAAAAAATGTATTAAAAGTTTTTTATATGCAAATGTGGTATCAAAAAAAATTACAGATCATGGCGCAAAAAATGAGGCCTCATACTGCCGCTTATACGGAAAAATAAAAAAGTTAGAGGTCATCAAAATAAAGGGATTATAAACGTACTAATTTGGTTAAAAAGTTTGTGATTTTTTTTAAGCGCAACAATAATATAAAAGTATGTAATAATGGGTATCATTTTAATCGTATTGACCCTCAGAATAAAGAGCACACATCACTTTTACCATAAATTGTACGGCGTGAAAACAAAACCTTCCAAAATTAGCAAAATTGCGTTTTTCATTTTAATTTCCCCACAAAAATAGTGTTTTTTGGTTGCGCCATACATTTTATGATATAATGAGTTATGTCATTACAAAGGACAACTGGTCGCGCAAAAAACAAGCCCCCATACTAGTCTGTGGATGAAAATATAAAAGAGTTATGATTTTTAGAAGGCGAGGAGGAAAAAATGAAAACGTAAAAATTAAATTGTCTGAGTCCTTAAGGCCAAAATGGGCTGAGTCCTTAAAGGGTTAAGAGCAGCTGTTCGGTGACCGCTCTTATCTGTGCTGTCGCCACACTGGGGGGAATAAGCCGTAGCCCAGATGTGTTATTAATAGAATTGTCCTCTTGATGAAAACCATTTCAAGATTACTTGCAAAAATGGCAGTGTGAAATTTCATAGCTACGTAATGTGACATATTTGTTATTCAGAAGCTTAGGAAAGCTGGGTGACAACTTGTATAGATCACTGTTTCCCAACCAGTGTGCTTCCAGCTGTTGCAAAACTACAACTCCCAGCATGCCCAGACAGCCAATGGAGATATATATAAAATTTTATTATTTTTTAAATGAACTGGTGCCAGAAAGTTACAGATTTGTAAATTACTTCTATTAAAAAATCTTTACCCTTCCAGTACTAAGTAGAGATGAGCGAACTTACAGTAAATTCTATTCGTCACAAACTTCTCGGCTCGGCAGTTGATGACTTTTCCTGCATAAATTAGTTCCGCTTTCAGGTGCTCCCGTTGGCTGGAAAAGGTGGATACAATCCTAGGAGACTCTTTCCTAGGACTGTATCCACCTTTTCCAGCCCACCGGTGCACCGGAAAGCTGAACTAATTTAAGCAGTAAAAGTCATCAACTGCCGAGCCGAGAAGTTTGTGACGAATCGAATTTACTGTAAGTTTGCTCATCTCTACTTATTAGCTATATATTCCCCCCCCCCCCCCAACACCGGAGTACCCCTTTAACAACTAGCTAAACCATGTTTCCCATCTAGCATAGATGACGGTTCCAATCCGGGGCCTGCATTTATCCCCGAGATCCAGGCTGTCCGGTCATGCTGGGAGTTGCAGTTTTGCAACAGCTGGGGGCACACTGCTTGGGAAACACTGGTTTTATCAAAAACGGAAAAAACAAACTGCCACTGTTGCCCATGGCAACCAGTCACAGCGCAGCTTTTATTTCTTATAGTCATTTTGAAAGAAATGACAGTTGCAGTGATCGGTCGCCATGGGCAACAAACTATTCGAATAAATGTGCTACAATGTATGGATTTCCTGCGGCTCCCTGATCAGTCCTGACAATACTTACAATCAATCTAATCAATATTAATCATCCGTCCCGGGTTTTTATTCCCACATTACTGCTCTGCAAGATCTCCAGGATCCTCCTGCACCCGTATGGGACTCGATGAATCATTCCCAGGCCGCCAGAAGGAGCGATGCCAGGAAAGCCAATGAATCATTCCCCTCAACCCCCCATCATGCAGAGAACGGAACATTTCACGACTTCACCGCGTGGAGGAAAGAAACAGGAGGCTTGTTACGTAATAACGTCCATTTACCTCCCGGAAATGAGTAAGATACAGCCCACAGATGAGTACTATGAATGTGAAGCCGCCCCTGCATGGGATAGATCGGTGTTTCCCCAACCAAGGTGCATCTAGTTGTTGCAAAACTACAACTCCCAGCATGCCCGGACAGCCTTCGGCTGTCCGGGCATGCTGGGAGTTGTAGTTTTGCAATAGCTAGGGACAGCCTGGTTGGGAAACACTGATCTAGTGACTAGCCAGAGGTCGGAGTCCCCCACGATACTTATTGGTGGGACCCCCACCGATCGTAAGCACAGAGGTCAGTTGTCTCCCATTGCAGGCCCAGCCACTGTTCCATTCATTCTCTATGGGGCTTCTGTGTATAGCCAATCAGCTAGCTATCCCCTATCCCAGTGGTCTGCAACCTGCACCTATCCTGTGGATCGTCCATCCAAAATACTTAAAAACCCGTCCATTAGGTTGTCAGGGGAATCTGACAATGGATGTGTATATCCCACCCATCTTGGATTTCCTCTGTGACCCCCACAGATTATAGGGTGATGGCAGATCCTATCCATCTTCGATGTCCTCTGTGACCCCCAACCGCTTTAAGGTGATGGGATAACCCACCCATCTCACAATTTCTATGGGGCCTCCATTGATTATAAGGTGATGGGATAACCCATCCATCTCACAATTTCTATGGGGCCTCCATTGATTATAAGGTGATGGTATACCCCATTCATCTCAGATTTCCTCTAGGACCCCCATTGATTATAAGTTGAATGGATAACCCATTCATCTTCGATTTCCTCTAGGACCCCCACCGATTTTAAGGTGATGGGATAACCCATTCTTCTCCGATTTCCTCTAGGACCCCCACCAATTATAAGGTGATAGGATAACCCATTCATCTTCCATTTCCTCTAGGACCCCCACCGATTATAAGGTGATAGGATAACCCATTCATCTTCCATTTCCTCTAGGACCCCCACTGATTATAAGGTGATAGGATAACCCATTCATCTTCGATTTCCTCTAGGACCCCCACCAATTATGGTATATCCCATTCATCTCAGATCTCCATAATTTATAAGGTGACGGCAGATGCCATGCAACTCCAACCTTCTCTGGGACCCCCCGCAGATTATAAAGGTGATGGTACAACCCATCCGAGATTTCCTAAGGGACACCACCCCCACCGATTAGAAGATGATGGCACATCCCATCCATCTCTGATTTCCCATAGATCTACAAATCAGTTATAAGGTGATGGTATATCCCATCCATCTACGATTTTCTCTCTGGGACCTTAAATGATTATGAAGGTGACTCCATCTCCGATATCCTTTGTGACCCCCCCCCCCCAGCCAATATAAAGGTGATGGTATATCTTATCCCCAATTTACTCTGGGACCCTCACAGATTATAAGGTGATGGTATATGCCATCAACCTTAAGTTTCTGTTCCCCCCACCCATTATAAGCTGAAGGTACATCCCATCCACCTTGGATATGGTTTGCTGACTCGATCTGATGTCATCCATTGCAATGTCTTAAAGGGGACTTCCATCATTCATTACCTAACACAATACTACGCAGAGGTTTCATTACAGCACCATAGAGCATTGTGGCACCGTTACACGACTGTCCTCTGTGCCCATGGCAGTGGCTTCTATTAAATGTATTATGATGGAGATCGAGCGCCATGACTACCTGGTACACACAGTGCTCCAACAAGGTCCTTTATGTGCAACATATACCTGCAACCTGCACATACATACTTTATTACTTTATTAATGACAATACAACAACAAATGTTCAAATGTCACTACTATATATATATATATATATATATATATATATATATATATATATATACACACACACACACCCACTTCAAGGGACATTACCGTGCAGAGCCTGGCCGCCCCTCTTAGCCTCCTCCACTCCTGTCTCACTCAGATCAGCATCAAACCATCCGCAGAATCTGTTCTCCTGGTTCCAGGTGCTCTCTCCGTGGCGGATCAGGACGATTTTATAAGCTGCCATGTCTTCTCCTCTCCGTTGCTGTCAGACTGCGGACCTGAGTGCTGGGGACTGCGCCTGCGTAGTCGCAGCCGGCAGAGGTGGGCGGGGCAATCGTGACGTCGGTCGCTCACCTGACAGCCTCTCGAGCACGTTCACGCTTCACAGGCGTCAGTGCGCCTGCGTCAGTGCAGCCGCATATGCCCAGTGTTACAATGACGTGAGAACGATCGGGCAGTATGCTCCATCAGCCATATTTGTTTTGGGAAAGTCGATTATGGGGATGATAGAAATGGAATTATAGTTGTGTTTACGGCTTCATGTATTGAAAATCTAACAGGGATTCTATGGGCGTGTAGTGAGTTCATGACATCAGCGTAGGAGACAAAAAAAAAAATAGGACGAGTTCCCTTCAGAAAGATGGCTGAAATGGCATCATTACGCTTCAGGGCGTTGGTTGTCTTCAGACTGTCGGTCACGTAAAGCACGTACCAGCAGCAAGGCGACGTGACCTTCAGGCAGGGATGTAGTTGGTGCTGAGCATCATTAGTCATATAGCTCCTGGGTCTGGACAATGGGGCTTATCATGTGCGCCCCCTAGAGGCCATATAGGAGATTGTGGAGGTTGTTAGAAGACATTTATTTATATTTATTTATTTTTTTAAGTAGATTTTTCAGCAATGTGGAGAAGCAGGGACGAGCACAGACATTTTGGGAGGCAGGGGCTCAAGTAATAAAAAAAAAAAAAATTAAAAAAAGGAACTTAACTGTGTATAGCATGCCTGTATTGTGACATCACTGTGTATTATCCCTGTACTGTGACATCACTGTGTGTATTATCCCTGTACTGTGACATCACTGTGTGTATTATCCCTGTATTGTGACATCACTGTGTATTATCCCTGTACTGTGACATCACTGTGTGTATTATCCCTGTATTGTGACATCACTGTGTATTATCCCTGTACTGTGACATCACTGTGTGTATTATCCCTGTATTGTGACATCACTGTGTGTATTATCCCTGTACTGTGACATCACTGTGTATATTATCCCTGTATTGTGACATCACTGTGTGTATTATCCCTGTACTGTGACATCACTGTATGTATTATCCCTGTACTGTGACATCACTGTGTGTATTATCCCTGTATTGTGACATCACTGTGTGTATTATCCCTGTACCGTGACATCACTGTGTGTATTATCCCTGTACTGTGACATCACTGTGTGTATTATCCCTGTATTGTGACATCACTGTGTATATTATTCCTGTATTGTGACATCACTGTGTATATTATCCCTGTACTGTGACATCACTGTGTGTATTATACCTGTGTTGTGACATCACTGTGTGTATTATCCCTGTACTGTGACATCACTGTGTGTATTATCCCTGTACCGTGACATCACTGTGTATTATCCCTGTACTGTGACATCACTGTGTGTATTATCCCTGTACTGTGACATCACTGTGTATATTATCCCTGTACTGTGACATCACTGTGTATTATCCCTGTACTGTGACATCACTGTGTATTATCCCTGTACTGTGACATCACTGTGTATTATCCCTGTACTGTGACATCACTGTGTATTATCCCTGTACTGTGACATCACTTTGTGTATTATCCCTGTACTGTGACATCACTGTGTGTATTATCCCTGTACTGTGACATCACTGTGTATATTATCCCTGTACTGTGACATCACTGTGTATTATCCCTGTACTGTGACATCAATTTGTGTATTATCCCTGTACTGTGACATCACTGTGTGTATTATCCCTGTACTGTGACATCACTGTGTATATTATCCCTGTACTGTGACATCACTGTGTTTATTATCCCTGTACTGTGACATCACTGTGTGTATTATCCCTGTTCTGTGACATCACTGTGTATATTATCCCTGTACTGTGACATCACTGTGTTTATTATCCCTGTATTGTGACATCACTGTGTATTATCCCTGTACTGTGACATCACGGTGTGTATTATCCCTGTTCTGTGACATCACTGTGTGCATTATCCCTGTACTGTGACATCACTGTGTATATTATCCCTGTACCGTGACATCACTGTGTGTATTATCCCTATACCGTGACATCACTGTGTATATTATCCCTGTACTGTGACATCACTGTGTGTATTATCCCTGTACTGTGACATCACTGTGTGTATTATCCCTGTACTGTGACATAACTGTGTATATTATCCCTGTACTGTGACATCACTGTGTGTATTATCCCTGTATTGTGACATCACTGTGTGTATTATCCCTGTACTGTGACATCACTGTGTGTATTATCCCTGTACTGTGACATCACTGTGTATATTATCCCTGTACTGTGACATCACTGTGTATATTATCCCTGTACTGTGACATCACTGTGTGTATTATCCCTGTTCTGTGACATCACTGTGTATTATACCTGTACTGTGACATCACTGTGTGTATTATCCCTGTACTGTGACATCACTGTGTATATTATCCCTGTACTGTGACATCACTGTGTGTATTATCCCTGTACTGTGACATCACTGTGTATTATCCCTGTACTGTGACATCACTGTGTGTATTATCCCTGTACTGTGACATCACTGTGTATATTATACCTGTACTGTGACATCACTGTGTATAATCCCTGTACTGTGACATCACTGTTTAAATTATCCCTGTACTGTGACATCACTGTGTGTATTATCCCTGTACTGTGACATCACTGTGTGTATTATCCCTGTACTGTGACATCACTGTGTGTATTATCCCTGTACTGTGACATCACTGTGTGTATTATCCCTGTATTGTGACATCACTGTGTATTATCCCTGTACTGTGACATCACTGTGTGTATTATCCCTGTATTGTGACATCACTGTGTGTATTATCCCTGTACTGTGACATCACTGTATGTATTATCCCTGTACTGTGACATCACTGTGTGTATTATCCCTGTATTGTGACATCACTGTGTGTATTATCCCTGTACCGTGACATCACTGTGTGTATTATCCCTGTACTGTGACATCACTGTGTGTATTATCCCTGTATTGTGACATCACTGTGTATATTATTCCTGTATTGTGACATCACTGTGTATATTATCCCTGTACTGTGACATCACTGTGTGTATTATACCTGTGTTGTGACATCACTGTGTGTATTATCCCTGTACTGTGACATCACTGTGTGTATTATCCCTGTACCGTGACATCACTGTGTATTATCCCTGTACTGTGACATCACTGTGTGTATTATCCCTGTACTGTGACATCACTGTGTGTATTATCCCTGTACTGTGACATCACTATGTATATTATCCCTGTACTGTGACATCACTGTGTGTATTATCCCTGTACTGTGACATCACTATGTATATAATCCCTGTACTGTGACATCACTGTGTGTATTATCCCTGTACTGTGACATCACTGTGTATATTATCCCTGTACTGTGAAATCACTGTGTATATTATCCCTGTACTGTGACATCACTGTGTATTATCCCTGTACTGTGACATCACTGTGTATATTATCCCTGTACTGTGACATCACTGTGTGTATTATCCCTGTACTGTGACATCACTGTGTGTATTATCCCTGTACTGTGACATCACTGTGTGTATTATCCCTGTACTGTGACATCACTGTGTGTATTATCCCTGTACTGTGACTTCACTGTGTATATTAACCCTGTACTGTGACATCACTGATTGCATTTTTGCCGAGATTTTACTGTGATTTTGGGCAAATCGCTGCAAAATGCAATAATATGCCTGTCAATAAGGCATCAAAAGGTAGGTGTAGAAAAAGGGCAGGGGCTTAAGCCCCCTGTTACGCCGAGCGCTCCGGGTCCCCGCTCCTCCCCGCAGCGCTCGCAGCATCCTCTCATTCGCAGCGCCCCGGTCAGACCTGCTGACCGGGTGCGCTGCAATATCACTCCCAGCCGGGATGCGATTCGCGACGCGGGAGGCGCCCGCTCGCGATGCGCGTCCCGGCTCCCGTACCTGACCCGTTCCCCGTCTGTCTTGTCCCGGCGCGCGCGGCCCCGCTCCTTAGGGCGCGCGCGCCGGGTCTCTGCAATTTAAAGGACCACTGCGCCACTGATTGGCGCAGCAGGCCTAATCAGTGTTATCACCTGTGCACTCCCTACTTATACCTCACTTCCCCTGCACTCCCTCGCCGGATCTTGTTGCCATTGTATCAGTGAAAGCGTTCCCTTGTGTGTTCCTAGCCTGTGTTCCAGACCTCCTGCCGTTGCCCCTGACTACGATCCTTGCTGCCTGCCCTGACCTTCTGCTACGTCCGACCTTTCTCTTGTCTACTCCCTTGTACCGCGCCTATCTTCAGCAGTCAGAGAGGTTGAGCCGTTGCTGGTGGATACGACCTGGTTGCTACCGCCGCTGCAAGACCATCCCGCTTTGCGGTGGGCTCTGGTGAATACCAGTAGCAACTTAGAACCGGTCCACCAACACGGTCCACGCCAATCCCTCTCTGGCACAGAGGATCCACCTCCAGCCAGCCGAATCGTGACAGTAGATCCGGCCATGGATCCCACTGAAGTCCCGCTGCCAGTTGTCGCCGACCTCACCACGGTGGTCGCCCAGCAGTCGCAACAGATAGCGCAACAAGGCCACCAGCTATCTCAACTGACCGTGATGCTACAGCAGCTATTACCACAGCTCCAGCAATCTTCTCCTCCACCAGCTCTTGCACCTCCTCCGCAGCGAGTGGCCGCTTCCAGCCTTCGATTATCCTTGCCGGATAAATTTGATGGGGACTCTAAGTTTTGCCGTGGTTTCCTTTCGCAATGTTCCCTACACTTGGAGATGATGTCGGACCAGTTTTCTACTGAAAGGTCTAAGGTGGCTTTTGTAGTCAGCCTTCTGTCTGGGAAAGATCTGTCATGGGCCACACCGCTCTGGGACCGCAATGACCCTGTCACTGCCTCTGTACACTCCTTCTTCACGGAGATTCGAAGTGTCTTTGAGGAACCTGCCTGAGCCTCTTCTGCTGAGACTGCCCTGCTGAACCTGGTCCAGGGTAATTCTTCTGTTGGCGAGTACGCCATCCAATTCCGTACTCTTGCCTCCGAGTTATCCTGGAATAACGAAGCCCTCTGCGCGACCTTTAAAAAAGGCCTATCCAGTAACATTAAAGATGTGCTGGCCGCACGAGAAATTCCTGCTAACCTGCATGAACTTATTCATCTTGCCACCCTCATTGACATGCGTTTTTCCGAAAGGCGTCAGGAGCTCCGCCAGGATATGGACTTTGTTCGCACGAGGCGGTTTCTCTCCCCGGCTCCTCTCTCCTCTGGTCCTCTGCAATCCGTTCCTGTGCCTTCCACCGTGGAGGCTATGCAAGTTGACCGGTCTCGCTTGACACCTCAAGAGAGGACACGACGCCGCATGGAGAATCTTTGCCTGTACTGTGCCGGTACCGAACATTTCTTGAAGGATTGTCCTATCCGTCCTCCCCGCCAGGAAAGACGTACGCTGACTCCGCACAAAGGTGAGACAGCTCTTGATGTGAACTCTGCTTCTCCACGCCTTACTGTGCCTGTGCGGATATCTTCTTCTACCTTCTCCTTCTCTGCTATGGCCTTCTTGGATCTGCAGGAAATTTTATTTTGGCCTCTCTCATCAACAGGTTCAACATCCCGGTGACCAGTCTCGCCAGACCCCTCTACATCAATTCTGTTAACAATGAAAGATTGGACTGTACCGTGCGTTACCGCACGGAACCTCTCCTAATGTGCATCGGACCCCATCACGAAAAAATTAAATTTTTGGTCCTCTCTAACTGCACTTCAGAAATTCTTCTTGCATTACCGTGGCTTCAACGCCATTCCCCAACCCTTGATTGGTCCACAGGAGAAATCAAGAACTGGGGTACTTCTTGTCACAAGGACTGTCTTAAACCGGTTCCCAGTACTCACAGTCGTGACCCTGTGGTTCCCCCGGTATCTGGTCTTCCTAAGGCCTATCTGGACTATGCTGATGTTTTTTGCAAAAAACAAGCAGAGACTTTGCCTCCTCACAGGCCTTATGACTGTCCTATTGACCTCCTCCCGGGTACTACTCCACCCCGGGGCAGAATCTATCCTCTGTCTGCTCCAGAAACCCAAGCCATGTCGGAGTACATCCAGGAGAATTTAAAAAAGGGGTTTATCCGCAAGTCCTCCTCTTCTGCAGGAGCTGGATTCTTTTTTTGTGTCCAAAAAAGATGGCTCCCTACGCCCTTGCATTGATTACCGCGGACTTAATAAAATCACGGTAAAAAAACGCTACCCCTTACCTCTTATCTCGGAACTCTTTGATCGCCTACAAGGGCCCACATCTTTACCAAGCTGGACTTAAGAGGTGCTCATAATCTCATCCGCATCAGGAGGGGGACGAATGGAAGACCGCATTTAACACCAGAGATGGACACTTTGAGTATCTGGTCATGCCCTTTGGCCTGTGCAACGCCCCTGCCGTCTTCCAAGACTTTGTTAATGACATTTTTCGTGATCTCCTATATACCTGTGTTGTGGTTTACCTGGACGATATTCTGATTTTTTCTGCCAACTTAGAACACCGCCAGCATGTCCGCATGGTTCTTCAGAGACTTCGGGACAATCAACTTTATGCCAAAATGGAAAAATGTCTCTTTGAATGTCAATCTCTTCCTTTCCTAGGATACTTGGTCTCTGGCCAGGGACTACAAATGGACCCAGATAAACTATCTGCTGTGTTAGATTGGCCACGCTTCTCCGGACTCCGTGCTATCCAACGTTTTTTGGGGTTCGCCAATTATTACAGACAATTCATTCCACACTTCTCCACTATTGTGGCCCCTATCGTGGCTCTAACCAAGAAAAATGCGAATCCTAAGTCCTGGTCTCCCCAAGCGGAAGACGCATTTAAACATCTCAAGTCTGCCTTTTCTTCTGCTCCCGTGCTCTCCAGACCTGACCCATCTAAACCCTTCCTATTGGAGGTAGATGCCTCCTCAGTGGGAGCTGGAGCAGTTCTTCTACAAAAAAATTCTTCCGGGCATGCTGTTACTTGTGGTTTTTTTTCTAGGACCTTCTCTCCGGCGGAGAAAAACTATTCCATTGGTGATCGAGAACTACTGGCCATTAAATTGGCGCTTGAGGAATGGAGGCACCTGCTGGAGGGATCAAAACATCCAGTTATTATATACACTGATCACAAGAATCTCTCCTATCTCCAGTCTGCCCAACGACTGAATCCTCGCCAGGCTAGGTGGTCGTTGTTCTTTGCCCGTTTTAACTTTGAAATCCATTTTCGCCCTGCTGACAAGAACATTAGGGCCGATGCCCTCTCTCGTTCTTCTGATGCCTCTGAAGTAGAGGCCTCTTCGCAACACATCATTCCTCCGGACTGTCTGATCTCCACTTCTCCAGCTTCCATCAGGCAAACTCCTCCAGGGAAGACCTTCGTTTCTCCACGCCAGCGTCTCGGGATTCTCAAGTGGGGACACTCCTCCCACCTCGCAGGCCATGCGGGCATCAAAAAATCCTTTCAACTCATCTCTCGATTTTATTGGTGGCCGACTCTGGAGACTGATGTTGTTGATTTCGTGCGGGCCTGTACTGTCTGTGCCCGGGATAAGACTCCTCGCCAGAAGCCTGCTGGTCTCCTTCATCCTCTGCCTGTTCCTGAACAGCCTTGGTCACTGATTGGTATGGACTTTATTACGGACTTGCCCTCATCCCGTTTCAACACAGTTGTTTGGGTGGTCGTTGATCGATTTTCCAAGATGGCGCATTTTATTCCTCTTCCTGGCCTTCCTTCAGCGCCTCAGTTGGCAAAGCAATTTTTTATACACATTTTTCGCCTTCACGGTTTGCCCACGCAGATCGTCTCGGATAGAGGTGTCCAATTCGTGTCTAAATTCTGGAGGGCCCTCTGTAAACAGCTCAAGATCAAATTAAACTTCTCTTCTTCTTATCATCCCCAATCCAATGGGCAAGTAGAAAGAATTAATCAGGTCCTGGGCGACTATTTACGGCATTTTGTTTCCTCCCGCCAGGATGACTGGGCAGATCTTCTACCATGGGCCGAATTCTCATACAACTTCAGAGTCTCCGAATCTTCTGCTAAATCCCCATTTTTCGTGGTTAACGGCCGTCACCCTCTTTCCCCCCTCCCTACTCCCTTGCCCTCTGGTTTGCCCGCTGTGGATGAAGTGACTCGTGATCTTTCCACCATATGGAAAGAGACCCAAAATTCTCTTTTACAGGCTTCATCCCGGATGAAAAAATTTGCTGATAAAAAAAGAAGAACTCCCCCCATTTTTTGCTCCCGGAGACAAGGTATGGCTCTCCGCTAAGTATGTCCGCTTTCGTGTCCCCAGTTACAAACTGGGACCACGCTATCTTGGTCCTTTCAAAATCTTGTGCCAGATTAACCCTGTCTCTTACAAACTCCTTCTTCCTCCTTCTCTCCGTATTCCCAATGCCTTCCATGTCTCTCTCCTTAAACCACTCATCCTTAACCGCTTCTCTCCCAAAGTTGTTTCTCCTACTCCTGTTTCCGGTTCGTCTGACATCTTCTCTGTGAAGGAGATTCTAGCCTCCAAGATTGTCAGAGGTAAAAAATTATTTTGGGTGGATTGGGAGAACTGTGGCCCAGAGGAGAGATCTTGGGAACCTGAGGACAACATCCTAGACAAAAGTCTTATCCTCAGGTTCTCAGGCTCTAAGCAGAGGGGGAGACCCAAGGGGGGGGGGTACTGTTACGCCGAGCGCTCCAGGTCCCCGCTCCTCCCCGGAGCGCTCGCAGCATCCTCTCATTTGCAGCGCCCCGGTCAGACCTGCTGACCGGGTGCGCTGCAATATCACTCCCAGCCGGGATGCAATTCGCGACGCGGGAGGCGCCCACTCGCGATGCGCGTCCCGGCTCCCGTACCTGACCCGTTCCCCGTCTGTCTTGTCCCGGCACGCGTGGCCCCGCTCCTTAGGGCGCACGCGCGCCAGGTCTCTGCAATTTAAAGGACCACTGCGCCACTGATTGGCGCAGCAGGCCTAATCAGTGTCATCACCTGTGCACTCCCTACTTATACCTCACTTCCCCTGCACTCCCTCGCCGGATCTTGTTGCCATTGTGCCAGTGAAAGCGTTTCCTTGTGTATCCCTAGCCTGTGTTCCAGACCTCCTGCCGTTGCCCCTGACTACGATCCTTGCTGCCTGCTCTGACCTTCTGCTACGTCCGACCTTGCTCTTGTCTACTCCCTTGTACCGCGCCTATCTTCAGCAGTCAGAGAGGTTGAGCCGTTGCTGGTGGATACGACCTGGTTGCTACCGCTGCTGCAAGACCATCCCGCTTTGCGGGGGGCTCTGGTGAATACCAGTAGCAACTTAGAACCGGTCCACCAACACGGTCCACGCCAATCCCTCTCTGGCACAGAGGATCCACCTCCAGCCAGCCGAATCGTGACACCCCCTTTAATGTCTATGGAGGAGATTTATCAAAACCTGTCCAGAGGAGAAGTTGCTGAGCTGCCCATAGCAACCAATCAGATCGCTTCTTTCATTTTCAAAGAGGCCTGTGAAAAATGAAAGAAGCGATCTGATTGGTTGCTATTGGCAACTGTACCATTCTTTCTTTACACTGGTTTTCATAAATCTCCCCCTATGTGTGTACGTCCCTGTGGGGAAAGTTTGGTGGGATTTGGATGCTCCTTGCTACATTTGGACCCACAGCTTAGGCAGTTGTCATATTTTGCGGTACCGCAACTAATGACTGCATTTGTTTTTGCTGCAACTGAAATCGCTGTAAAAACAGCAGTGATTTGCCAAAACGAGTAATTTTTACAGCAATTTTGGTCATTTGTGGTAAAATACGGTAATAACGTGCATGGTAATTGGTTGCGGTACCGCTAATTAGCTGCAATGTGTGAACACAGCCTTAGTGTTTGCTAAATTTAGTGGGGAAGTTTGCATTAGGGCAGTGTTTCCCAACCAGTGTGCCTTGAGCTGTTGCAAAACTACATCTTCCATCATGCCTGGACAGCCTTTGGTTGGGATTTGTAGTTTTGCAATAGCTGGAGGCACATTCATGAAGTCACAACTCCACCCCCATTTGATGTCCCGCCCCCTCAATGCAAGTCTATGGGAGGGGGTGTGACGGCCGTCACGCCCCCTCCCATAGACTTGTATTGAGGGGGATTGACGTCATGATACTCTGTGCCCGTGGTCAGGAGGCATAAGACTGAGAGCCCCCAGCGCTTCCTGCAGTGCTTACATGCTAGATTGCGGGGGTCCCCAGCGGCGGGACCCCCGCGATCAGACATCTTATCCCCTATCCTTTGGATAGGGGATAAGATGTCTCGGGGCTGGAGTACCCCTTTAAAAGAGAAGTATGCATAAAAACTGCGACCCTTCACCATCTCCTGCACTGGCCCTCTGCTTTCCCCAGGAACGGAGCATCATGACCCCTGCACGAAGCGGCGGCTGACACGTCCCCTCCATATATCTCTATGGGAGGGCCAGAGATAGCCAAACGGCTCTGCCATAGAGATTTATGGACACAGCGTCTCGTTACTGGGGAGAGCAGGGGTCCCAGCGGTCAGACCTTCCACGATCTAAAACTTATCCTCTGTATTGCGGATATGGGATACGTTTTTATGGATTTCATATCTCCTTTTAATTGGCTTTTTTCTTAAAAAGATACTCCACTAGTTTATAACTGATCCCCTATGCTCTGCACTGCAGGGTTGCTTAGTTGCTGTTGTCTTCAGGTTGCTAATGTCAACTTTTCAACGATGCTTTGTCTGCTCTTACGATAAGAGTCGAGGCTACTCTAGACACCACAAATCTGGGGATTACCTGTGGTTAAACGGAGATTCAAACATAAAGTAAGAAAAAGTCCTTACCAGTCTGCCCCAGTTCTGAAGCACCAAAAATCTATTTTAATTGTACTTATGTAATCCTGTCCCCCAACTATGTGTTCTCACTAATTCCTGATTGAGAAGTTGCCCAGTACTAATATTCCCAGAATGCATTACTTTCCCCAGCTCTTCTTCACAGCCCCCACCCCTGCCTACACCTCTCCCACAGCAATCCTGCCTGCCAGTTCCCCCCCACCCAAACCTGCTGTATGCACTCCCTGTCTGCTGCTCTGCCTGTGGCATTGTTCAGCACAAGCTAGCATACTGTGAACACACCTCATTTTATAAGGGTACGTTCACACGGTCATTTAGTTGACATTGAAATCTGCAGCAGAAAATCCTGCGCAGGATACTGTACGTGTGAACGTACCCTAAAGATATACAGTACAGAGCAAAAGTTTGGACACACCTTCTCATTCAGAGTTTTCTTTATTTTCATGACTATGATAATTGTAGATTCACACTGAAGGCATCAAAACTATGAATTAACACATGTGGAATTATAGACATAACAATAAGTGTGAAAATATGTCATATTCTAGGTTCTTCATAGTAGCCACCTTTTGCTTTGATTACTGCTTTGCACACTCTTGGCATTCTCTTGTTGAGCTTCAAGAGGTAGTCACCTGAAATGGTTTTCACTTCACAGATGTGCTGGTGTGGAGGAGGAGGTGTGATGGTGTGGGGGAGGAGGTGTGCTGGTGTGGAGGAGGAGGTGTGCTGGTGTGGAGGAGGAGGTGTGATGGTGTGGGGGGGGGGGGGTGCTTTGCTGGTGACACTGTTGGGGATTTATTCAAAATTGAAGGCATACTGAACCAGCATGGCTACCACAGCATCTTGCAGCGGCTGCTATGCCATCCGGTTTGCGTTTAGTTGGACCATCATTTATTTTTCAACAGGACAATGACCCCAAACATACCTCAAGGCTGTGTAAGGACTATTTGACCAAGAAGGAGAGTGATGGGGTGCTGCTCCAGATGACCTGGCCTCCACAGTCACCGGACCTGAACCCAATCGAGATGGTTTGGAGTGAGCTGGACCGCAGAGTGAAGGCAAAAGGGCCAACAAGTGCTAAGCATCTCTGGGAACTCCTTCAAGACTGTTGGAAGACCATTTCAGGTGACTACCTCTTGAAGCTCATCAAGAGAATGCCAAGAGTGTGCAAAGCAGTAATCAAAGCAAAAGGTGGCTAGAACCTAGAATATTACATATTTTCACACTTTTTTGTTATGTCTATAATTCCACATGTGTTAATTCATAGTTTTGATGCCTTCAGTGTGAATCTACAATTTTCATAGTCATGAAAATAAAGAAAACTCTGAATGAGAAGGTGTCCAAACTTTTGCTCTGTACTGTATATGACCGGAGAATGGTGATATAAGCTGTAGGGGCTGGTCAGAGGTGATGACATCACACAGTCGGGGCTAGAGCTCAGAGATAAGATCCACACCTTCTGAGACAGCAGTGGATAATGCGTTGCCTTGTGAAAGAGGGAGGAGCCAGAAGCTGCTGAGACAATACCACACTGATAGGGAGAGGACTACACAACTTCCTCTTCGGGGTATTTCAAGCAAAAATATGCTGAAGCCAGTACAATGTTTTACAACAAACTATTTTAATAAATTATATGTCTTGGGGTGATTGTATATAAAATCATTAGGGGGGTCTAATTCCTTAAAACTGCACTTGGTCTCTCTGGTCCCAGTGTACTTTTTTTGGGGGAGACTTATCAAAAACCTGTGCAGGGGAAAAGTGGTGCAGTTGCCCATAGCAACCAATCAGATTGCTTCTTTCATTTTTAAAAAGGCCTCTGAACAATAAAAGAAGCGATCTGATTGGTTGCTATGGGCAACTGCACCACTTTTCCTCTGCACAGGTTTTTGATAAGTCTCCCCCATTGTTCTCATGTTTCACAATGTGAATTTCTAAAGCATTGTACAAACGTTCATACTGGGCATTTGTTTTATAACTATTGCATTATTACTGTGACAAAAACAGAAGAAAAACACCGATTCGTAAGATTGATGCTTTTTTGTTCCATGTTTGTTCTTTTTAGTACACTATATCATTATAAATAAGAATAACAACTAAGGAGAATTGGTCACTAGTGCTTGTACCAGTGTTTCCCAACCAGGATGCCTTCAGCTGTTGCAAAACTACAACTCCCAGCATGCCCGGACAGCCAAAGGCCCCTAGACATCTCATCTCCTATCCAAAGGATAGGGGATAAGATGTCAGATCGCCGGGGTCCCGCTGCTGGGGACCCCGGGGATCGCCGCTGCAGCACCCCGCTATCATTACTGCGCAGAGCGAGATCGCTCTGCACGTAATGACGGGCGATACAGGAGCCGGAGCATCGTTACGTCACGGCTCCGCCCCTGGTGACATCACGTCCCGCCCCCGTCAATACAAGTCTATGGGAAGGGGGCGTGGCGGTCGTCACGCCCCCTGCCATAGACTTGCATTAAGGGGACGGGCTGTGATGTCATGAGGGGCGGAGCCATGACGTCACGCTGCTCCGGCCCCTGTATCACCCGTCATTACGCACAGAGCGAACTCGCTCTGTGCAGTAATGATGGCGGGGTGCCGCAGCGGCGATCCCCGGGGTCCCCAGCAGCGGGACTGCGGCGATCTAACATCTTATCCCCTATCCTTTGGATAGGGGATAAGATGCCAGGGGAGCGGAGTACCCCTTTAAAGCGTTACTGTCACATAAAAAAATACCACACAGACATGTCAAGGGTCTGGATGTTTAAACCCCCACCGATCGCTAGAAAAAGCTGGGAGTAGTGCTTCTTTCCCTAGTTTGCTGCTTTCCCTGCTTTATTCAGATGACAGCTTCTGCTGTAAGTCTATGGAGTTCATTTCCTGCAATAAAATGGAGATCACAGCAAGTTAAAGAGTGAAGCTCTCAGCAGAGCAATTCTCCCAGCTCTTTCTAGTGTTCGTAGGGGTGTGTACAAAATTTTTGACATGTGAAAATCTTTTAAAACGACAGAGCGCACTCTGTTAGGTCTTCTACACCCCCTGAATGGGTAAATAGAGATCAGAAAGGATCTGAGCTGCAGTAATCCGGCACAGGCACTATATGATGTACTTAGCCTTCTGCATAGTGTTGGTGCCACCGATCTGCTGAACAGAGTCACACTGACGATCAGTTACTGACGGACTACTATGAGGATAGACAACTAATATATTTTCACTGGAAAACTCCTTTAATGGGAACTGATGAGGCATGTTACTTAGATGAGTGTTAGTGTCCCTTTCTTTTGGCTATCCATGGTGGCATCCCAGTGCCCACTCTATAAATGGTGACCATTTACAGTACTGTATTATTGCCATATTTTCCGGGATTTTTCAAATTGCCATGATTTTTGCCGGCATAGGACCATTCAGTCGATGTAGGACGTGTTGTTAAGAGTTCTACAATTTCATCACGCTTTGGGTTGTAACAGGGCTGAAGCCTTTACTTGTGGTTAGTGGCTTAAACAGTTCTTTACGGATCCTCTGTCCTGACAAAGTCTTTTTCTTTTTTTGATATTTTTTTAATTCATCTCTGAAATCCTTGTGAACCATTTTGACGTAACCTTGTGGTTCGCACAGATGCTGAAAGAGAAAAATAATACATACATTATTAAAGTGTACTTGTTGCTTGAAAAAAAAAAACTTTTGTCATGTCCTTATGACACTCAGACCCCCGAACAATCAAAATATTTGATATATTCAGACCCAGACCAATCACTAGAAAAGCATGGATGACAAGACAATCCCATAGACTTACATTATACGATTGTCTCGCTTAGCAATTTTTGCCATGTCTCTACAACAAGTCAAAAGTTTTTTGTTTTTTTAAGTGTCAGTGCCCATTTACGAGAGCAAAATAATCCAAAGTATGATTATCAAAGTCTTTTTTTGTTGTTACACGCTATATCTAGAGATCAGAGAGGAGGTCTTGGCACCAAACCCCCCCGACCGATCAAAATTTATCACATGCCTGTGTGACATGTCAAAAGTTTTCTTTAAGAAACAGTGACACTACAATGTTTTTATGTAACATCAGAATGCCATAGCTGGTAGACATTAGACATACGTTACTTCGATCCATCAGTTGCCATTCTCTGCTTGAAACACATCAAATTGCATTTAGAGGAAGTGACATCAGTAAGGGAGGAAGTAGCTAGCTGTATGAAGTAGCTAGCTATATGATGAATGAAAATAAAGGTAAGCGTGCAATTAATATAGACAGGTGCAGCAGTGTTCTTGTACCCTCCTGAGACTCCCTAAACAGGCCTTGTTCCTAATATCACAGAATATGACTTAAAGGGGTACATGTCAGGAACTGTCCAGAGCAGGAAAAGTTTGCTATGGGGATTTGTTTTAGCACTAGACAGTTCCTGACACGGACAGAGGTGGCAGCAGAGAGCACTGTGATCAGACTGGAAAGAACTACACAACTTCCTCTGGAGCATACAGCAGCTAAGTACTGTAAGGATTAAGATTTTTTTTATTGGAAGTAATTTACAATTCTGTATAACTTTCTGGCACCAGTTGATTTGAAAACATTTATATTCCTCCGGAGTACCTCTCTAAATGTGTTTTACGTGACTCAGACCCATGTCTAAATTAACTCCCTTGTCCCCCTGAGAATATATTTTGAATGAATCTTCCTGTTTCCTGCACTCAGCCAGTAGCTTTCTTTCCTTCTTTTCATGAAATACTTACTTGAAATGTCTCATAGAACTCCTTATATCCACCTTTTAGGAGATAGAGTTCAGGGTAATACAAATGCGGGTAAAGATTTTCCTTCCTGTCAAGGTTTCTTAAAATCCGACACCTTGAATGAGAGAAGAAAAGTAAAAATGTTAAATAATAATTCAGAAAAGTGAAATTTTACTAAGGGAGGGGGACATTGGTTTTGCCAGTGTCCTTTAAATTGAAGGGCCAATACCCATCACATTTTGCCCCAGACTTTGCTGATGAATGTTGTGAACCGGTCAAAAAGGTGTGAGGATGTATATCATGGTGTACACCCCATTGAGTATAATGACCTGAATGTAGTCTACAAGGGAATTAGGGCCCTTTTACACAGGCTGCAAGAAACAACCGGTGATCTTGGTGAAATTAATATAAACAGATGAATACTATTGTACCGTCACTATCCCAACATTATTACGTAACTCCCGTAGCTCGCAGGGCTACACCATTTCCACAACCGCCATTCAAGTCAATAAGAGTTACACAAATTTTATTCCAAGACAGGAGACTTCACATTATGCATTAAATCCTTCTTTACTGAGCTCAGCAGCAAAATAGTTAATAAGAAATACAAAGAAAAAACTTTTAGGCGCAATCAAGCATGCTATACATTATGTATTAGCCAATCAGAATGGAACCTATGTTATATAAGGCAATGAAACAGTAACTCCGCCTCTTTCCTTGCTGCTCAGCAGGCATGTTAAGTACATATCTGATGTCTTGTGTTTTTCTTTCATGATATATCCTCTTAATATTCAAATTTTATCATTTATCTTCATTTATTTATTTTATTTCCCCTTTCTTCTTATATTTCCTTGCCCCCATATATATATTTTGTTGTTCTTACATTTTGTTTTAAGTTAATTAATTCATATATATATATATATATATATATATATATATACATACACATACATACAGTTTCCATATTATATCCAAAATGTCTGAGAGGAACAAATGCCACCTCAAGGGTGTGAATATTTATCAGGAGGCCAGATACATGATTTAGTACATCAGTCGCTCTCCCGTTCAGTACAATCTGCCGTAAAAAATGCAATGTCTACAATGCATGACTTCATCACTAAGTCATTTGCTATGGCAATAGCACCATCTAATGCTCAAAAATCCTCAAAAAACTGTCCCTCTCCTTCCTCTGAAAAAACTGTTATCAGCTGAGGACTTTCTAATGTACCATTCCACTCTTGTAAACATAAAAAAATCTACTTCTAAAGAGGCATGTACCTAGAGATGACTCTTCCTCCCATAAACATAGGAAAATTGTTCATATTGAGGAGAGTCAAGACCTTAATATCAGCTTGCACTCCTCTTGCAGCCATACTACTGGTGCTCACTAATGATGAGCGGCATAGGCCATATTCGAATTTGCGTTATTTTGCGAATATATGGACGAATATTCGTCCGAAATTCGCATATTCGTTATATATTTTTTTTTTTCTATGCGCATATGCAAATATTTTAGTCAGCCTCCAGGGTAAGTGTATGGTATAGGGAACTCCTGGGCTCGTGCATTAACTTTTTTTGCCCATTGAAATCTATAGGCCCATTGAGGTCTATGGGGATCTCACGGTATGTAAAACTGTAAGATGAGCAGGAGGGTCTTGGCAGCACAGTGCATGAGAGACCATGGTGGTGGTTTGAGTCCCGGGGTGGGACGGAGTGTTACAGTGTTGTGGGTAAACTTTACTCTTGATTGTCAAATGTAGGTCAATTGGTAATTAAAAAAGCCCTTGAACTGTGGGAACTAGGTCAATTGGGGGAGATTTATCAAAACCTGAGCAAAGGAAAATTTGCCCATAGCAACCAATCAGATTGCTTCTTTAATTTTTCACAAGGGCTCTGCAAAATTAAAGAAGCGATCTGATTGGTTGCTATGGGCAACTGGACAACTTTTCCTTTGCACAGGTTTTGATAAATCTCCCCCTATGTTCCTTAACCTCCCATTCATTCATTCATACCCAGCATTACTCATTACATCCAGTTTCAATTAACCCCAATACCCATATTTGGTACCCCATTAACCTAGTTCACATGGTTCAAACACTCAGTTAATTGCCAATTGACCTAGTTCCCATGGTTCAAAGGCTTTCTTAATTACCAATTGACCTACATTTGTCAATCACGAGTAAAGTTTAACCAAAACACTGTAACACTCCACCACCACCACCAGAGTCTCCCATCCACTGTACTGCCGAGACCCTCCTGCTTATCTTTCAGTATTACATACCCTCAGATCCCCATAGATCCAAATGGGCCTATTGGTTTCAACGGGCAAAAAAATCACAGAGTTAATGCACTAGCCCATTAGTTCCCTATACCATACACTTACTCTGGAGGCTGACGTCATATTCAGCCTCCAATAGAGTTCAGAAACGCCAAAATTCTAAAGTTTAATGTAATAATGTATTCATGGTTCTTGGTATATATCAAACACTGTATCCGCACACTGTAACTTGGACCTGAGTCCTTATGTAGTACCACTTTTTATGATCTTAATAAAAAGTTTGATACAAGCTACTCCTGACTCCTGTGTCATCATGCCGCCAGTGTAGCACTCACAGTGCCATCGGTTTTCGCTGGAAGAACAAGGGAACCCCTGCCAGGATTCCCGTCCTCCACATCTGTATCCCTGCAATACGATTAAAATGATACCCATGTCTAGATACTTTTATATTTTTGTACCGCTTAAAAAAAAATCTAAAAGTAAAAAATCGCCCTATTTTGACCACCTATAACTTTTTCATTTTTCCGTATATAGGACAGTATGAGGGCTGATTTTTTGCACGTCATCTGTAATTTTTATGGATACCACATTTGCAGATTTAAAACTTTTAGATCATTTAAAAAAAAAATTTTTTTTTGGTGACTAAAAAGCAGCATCTTTGGATTCTTTAATTTTTTACGTTTACGCCATTCACTGTATGGGATCATTAACATTATATTTTGCTAGTTCGCACATTTACACACGCGTCTATACCAAATATGCTTATAAAAAATTTTTTTTTACTTTTTTGGTGTAAAATGGGAAAAACTGACAATTTACATTTTTATTGGGGAGGGGATTTTTCACTTTTTTATTACTTTTTATTTTTAAATTTTTCAACTTTTTTTTTTACACTTTTTATCTATAGCAATTATTTGATTGCTAATACTGTTCAGTGCTATGCACAGAGCATAGCACTGACCAGTATTATCAGTCATCTTCTGCTCTGGTCTGCTCGATCTCAGACCAGAGCAGGAGACGCCAGGAGATGGACGGAGGCAGGTGAGGGGACCTCCGTCCGCCATTACAGATGATCGGATCACCGCGGCAGCGATATGGGTGATCGGATCATCTAATTTGACATGTGCACTGCCGCAGATGCCGTGATCTGTACTGATCACGGCATCTGACGCGTTAATGGCGGACATCCGCGTGAACGAGGATGTCGGCCATTACCGGCGGGTCCAGCCGTGTATGACGTGAGCACCGCTCCGATGCTCACGGTCATACACAGGAGTCCACGGACAGTATTCTAGCTCCTATCACAGTGGTCTTCAACCTGCGAACCTCCGGATGTTGCAAAACTACAACTCTCAGCATGCCCGGACAGCCAACGGCTGTCCGGGCATGCTGGGAGTTGTAGTTTTGCAACATCCGGAGGTCCGCAGGTTGAAGACCACTGTCCTATCACATTATCCACCACAGGAAACTGCGGGGAGCTTCTGCTGGGAGGAATCTTATATAGTGAAGGGGTGGGATACTTTCCTATAATGGTTGCTATGGATGTTGCTAACCTCTGACAGCTGAATCTGAATAATTCTCATTGGCCCACAAGCTTCGCGAGTATTTGCATATGCAAATATTCGCGCGCCAGTCTCACACAGACATATTAGAGCCTTCTTTGGACCAAACACAAGCTGGAAACAGAGAGGGATTATCAGTGAATACTGTGATGTGTACTGTTAAAAAAAATAAAAAAGCGAATATTCGTAATTGCAAATATATAGTGCTATATTCGCAATATTCGAGAATATGCGAATATTCGCGATTAAAATTTGCATTGCGAATATTCGCGAGCAACACTAGTGCTCACCATTCGCACCCCATACCCTCTACCCCTGAGGAAGATTACATTAACCGGGTTAATCCAGCCTCAAAACATCATAAACTTGTTGCATATTTGGAAACTGTGGATGATGAAATATCCCTAGATTCAGAATATTCTGACATAGACGACCCCTATTACCATCCTGAGGACGCTGAGGGAAGTGATACTATATCTGAGGATATTGATAATACAGATTCCTCTATACTAGATAGCATGGGTGCACAACTTTTTTTGACCCGTCGGGGGAATGGGTCCCAAATACTCACGTGGCTCAGTATTTGACAACCTGGATAAGGAAGAGCCTTGACAGATCGGCTCAAAATAAATTAAGGGCAGAGTGCCCCTGTCCCTCTCTACCTACTAATGCTTCATGAACACCCAAACTTGATCCCATTCTTGTGGGCACTAACCCCCAAAAAGGGTATAGACCGATCCATAAAGGCTTGTCAAGACAAGTTTTTGGATCTCTTAGCTAAGATTTTTGATTTTACAGAGGACGCCATATCAACTGGTAACTCAATTGATTTAAACGTACTCAGAGGCTGGGCTCAAAGGGCTGTGTGTTTCTTTGGGAACACTAAGGCAGCCTTCTGCACAGAGCGCAGACGTTCTGTTCTTTTAAAATTGGATCCCGAGCTGACTCACCTAGCTAATTCAGAACCGACTAACCACACTGATAGGATGCTGTTTGGTGAACATTTCATAAAGGAGGTAAGTAAATATGTGGGATTATTCTCCTCGCTGGACAAAGCGCAGGCATCCCTTAAGAAAGTATTCTCTACCAAAAATTTTGGCAGGGCTGGGAAAAGACGGGGTCGTTTCCCCAGCCGCTCTTCTAACTACAGTCCTCAATACAGGCATTATTCCCAACCAGTTAGATCCTCTTTCACTGCCCCTTCTACCCAAGCAGCTCAATTATTCCCCTACCGGGGAAGTCCCTTGAGGACCAGGGGACAAAGAGGTTCTTCAACATCATCTCGTTCTTGACCTGCCCCAGGTAACTCACTCATACAATCTTTTTTCCCCTCCTGCCAGTGGGAGGAAAACTCATGCATTTTTTCCAAAATTGAAGCATGATATCTTCCGACCAATGGATTCTGAATACTGTAATAGGATATCAAATAAAATTTGTCTCCATTCTCATCCAGTCTCACCTTCCGCATCCCATTTATTTTCCATGGAAGATCAATACCTTTGTTGCTGTTTTTCAAGTTCCATAGACTTCCTGGTTACTATAACTACTTACATTCACGTTGGAGGACTTTTTATTTTTGTTTTATATGTATTCCGCAAAGAAAGAGGCGGAGTTACTGTTTCATTGTCTTCTATAACATAGCTTTCATACTAATTGGCTAAGACATAATGTATGGCATGCTTGGTTTGCGCATAAAAGTTTTTTCTTTGTATTTCTTATTAACTATTTTGCTGCTGAGCTCAGTAAAGAAGGATTTAATGCATAATGTTAGTCTCCTGTCTTTCATAAAATCTATATTTTTTGTCACTGAGGGTAGAAAAATCTCCAATAGCATAACCTTCCTTTCCCGACCTCCCCTGGTGGCTGCAAACAAGTAAGAGGTGGGTGGAAAGTCAAATTGACGAAGTGGAACAACTCTTTCAGGGTAGGAACACACGTGCCATACTTTGCTGGGTATTTTGTTGCGTATTTGCTGCCAAAGAAGTCAATGGGTAGCAAAATCAGCTGCAGAAAATATGCAGCAAAATACAGCATGTGACCCTACCCTAAAGCATATTTTTTAAGACATTATGACAATATTCTGCCCAATTTTCCAGTTTACTATCTATTGTATGTTAAAAATAATCTTTGTAGTTTTGACTAATAATAACACTTTCTGTCCTCCAGAGTAATCTTTTCATCACGTATAGGAATACAGTGAAAGGTGATACCAGTATATAGATTAGATGGGATCATACCTTTCACAATAGGTGGTGGTCAGAACTCTGCCTGTCCCCCTTCCTACACAATGAGCTCTGCTCAGGCATGCTAGGAAACTCTTCTATAAAAGTCAATAGGGCAGCTCCAGTCTATTATGCTTATGTCCATTGAGCTTGCTGTAAAGCATATTTCTAAATTCTGTTTAAAGCAGCTTAGGCAAAATGGCTGCCCCCATAATAATGGACTAATCAGGAAATAAAAAGTGATTAGAAAAAAGGACATGCTTTAAGTGTACCTGTCTTTATGAAAAAAAAAATATATAATGCAGATAATACTGTTATATATATATTTGTAATATACATTGATCAAAACATTTGTATATTTTTGGGTGAAAAAAATGCTGTCCCTGCAGCTATTGCCTGTGTGTCTCTATGATGAGTCCAAATACAGTTAGTGAGGGCAGGAAAAGTAGGGCTCTGTGCAGGCTCTTGGCTTATCAATCATCCTGCTGTGTGAGCTGAGTGCATTGCACAGAGCCCTGCTTGTCCTCAGTGTGCAGAGCCCTGCTTGTCCTCAGTGTGCAGAGCCCTGCTTGTCCTCAGTGTGCAGAGCCCTGATTGTCCTCAGTGTACAGAGCCCTGCTTGTCCTCAGTGTACAGAGCCCTGCTTGTCCTCAGTGTACAGAGCCCTGCTTGTCCTCAGTGTACAGAGCCCTGCTTGTCCTCAGTGCACAGCCTGCTTGTCCACAGTGTACAGAGCCCTGCTTGTCCTCAGTGCGCAGAGCCCTGCTTGTCCTCAGTGCGCAGAGCCCTGCTTTTCCTCAGTGCGCAGAGCCCTGCTTGTCCTCGGTGCGCAGAGCCCTGCTTGTCCTCAGAACACAGAGCCCTGCTTGTCTTCAGTGTAAAGGGCCCTGCTTGTCCTCAGTGTACAGAGCCCTGCTTGTCCTCAGTGTACAGAACCCTGCTTGTCCTCAGTACACAGAGCCCTGCTTGACCTCAGTGTAAGGAGCCCCGCTTGTCCTCAGTGTACAGAGCCATGCTTGTCCTCAGTGTACAGACCCCTGCTTGTCCTCGGTGTACAGAGCCCTGCTTGTCCTCGGTGCACAGAGCCCTTCTTGTCCTCGGTGCACAGAGCCCTGCTTGTCCTCGGTGCACAGATCCCTGCTTGTCCTCGGTGTACAGAGCCCTGCTTGTCCTCGGTGTACAGAGCCCTGCTTGTCCTCGGTGTACAGAGCCCTGCTTGTCCTCGGTGTACAGAGCCCTGTCTGTCCTCCGTGGACAGAGCCCTACTTGTCCTCGGTGCACAGAGCCCTGCCTGTCCTCCGTGTATAGAGCCCTGTTTGTCCTCCGTGTATAGAGCCCTTCTTGTCCTCAGTGCACAGAGCCCTGCTTGTCCTGAGTGTACCGAGCCATGCTTCTCCTCAGTGCACAGAGCCCTGCTTGTCCTCAGTATACACAGCTCTGCTTGTCCTCCGTGTACAGAGCCCTGCTTGTCCTCGGTGCACAGAGCCCTGCTTGTCCTCAGTATACAGAGGTCTGCTTGTCCTCCGTGTACAGAGCCGTGCTTGTCCTACGTGTACAGAACCGTGCTTGTCCTCAGTGTACAGAGCCCTGCTTGTCCTCAGTGTACAGAGCCCTGCTTGTCCTCAGTGTACAGAGCCCTGCTTGTCCTCAGTGTACAGAGCCCTGCTTGTCCTCAGTGTGCAGAGCCCTGCTTGTCCTCAGTGTGCAGAGCCCTGCTTGTCTTCAGTGTACAGAGCCCTGCTTGTCCTCAGTGTACAGAGCCCTGCTTGTCCTCAGTGTACAGAGCCCTGCTTGTCCTCAGTGTACAGAGCCCTGCTTGTCCTCAGTACACAGAGCCCTGCTTGACCACAGTGTACAAAGCCCCGCTTGTCCTCGGTGCACAGAGCCCTGCTTGTCCTCGGTGCACAGAGCCCTGCTTGTCCTCAGTGTACAGAACCCTGCTGGTCTTCGGTGTGCAGAGCCCTTCTTGTCCTCAGTGTACAGAGCCCTGCTTGTCCTCGGTGCACAGAGCCCTGCTTATCCTCGGTGCACAGAGCCCTGCTTGTCCTCGGTGCACAGAGCCCTGCTTGTCCTCGGTGCACAGATCCCTGCTTGTCCTCGGTGCACAGATCCCTGCTTGTCCTCGGTGCACAGAGCCCTGCTTGTCCTCGGTGCACAGAGCCCTGCTTGTCCTCGGTGCACAAAGCCCTGCTTGTCCTCGGTGCACAGAACCCTGCTTGTCCTCGGTGCACAGAGCCCTGCTTGTCCTCGGTGCACAGAGCCCTGCTTGTTCTCGGTGCACAGAACCCTGCTGGTCTTCGGTGTGCAGAGCCCTTCTTGTCCTCAGTGTACAGAGCCCTGCTTGTCCTCGGTGCATAGAGCCCTGCTTATCCTCGGTGCACAGAGCCCTGCTTGTCCTTGGTGCACAGAGCCCTGCTTGTCCTCGGTGCACAGAGCCCTGCTTGTCCTCAGTGTACAGAACCCTGCTGGTCTTCGGTGTGCAGAGCCCTTCTTGTCCTCAGTGTACAGAGCCCTGCTTGTCCTCGGTGCACAGAGCCCTGCTTATCCTCGGTGCACAGAGCCCTGCTTGTCCTCGGTGCACAGAGCCCTGCTTGTCCTCGGTGCACAGATCCCTGCTTGTCCTCGGTGCACAGAGCCCTGCTTATCCTCGGTGCACAGAGCCCTGCTTGTCCTCGGTGCACAGAGCCCTGCTTGTCCTCGGTGCACAGATCCCTGCTTGTCCTCGGTGCACAGATCCCTGCTTGTCCTCGGTGCACAGAGCCCTGCTTGTCCTCGGTGCACAGAGCCCTGCTTGTCCTCGGTGCACAAAGCCCTGCTTGTCCTCGATGCACAGAGCCCTGCTTGTCCTCGGTGCACAGAACCCTGCTTGTCCTCGGTGCACAGAGCCCTGCTTGTCCTCGGTGCACAGAGCCCTGCTTGTTCTCGGTGCACAGAGCCCTGCTTGTCCTCGGTGTACAGAGCCCTGCTTGTCCTTGGTGTACAGAGCCCTGCTTGTCCTCAGTACACAGAGCCCTGCTTGACCACAGTGTACAGAGCCTTGTTTGTCCTCAGTGTACAGAGCCCTGCTTGTCCTCAGTGCGTAGAGCCCTGCTTGTCCTCAGTGTACAGAACCCTTCTTGTCCTCAGTGTACAGAGCCCTGCTTGTCCTCGGTGTACAGAGCCCTGCTTGTCCTCAGTGTACAGAGCCCTGCTTGTCCTTGGTGCACAGAGCCCTGCTTGTCCTCCGTTTATAGAGCCCTGCTTGTCCTCAGTGCACAGAGTCCTGCTTGTCCTGAGTGTACCGAGCCATGCTTCTCCTCAGTGCACAGAGCCCTGCTTGTCCTCAGTATACAGAGCTCTGCTTGTCCTCCGTGTACAGAGCCGTGCTTGTCCTCAGTGTACAGAGCCCTGTTTGTCCTCAGTGTACAGAGCCCTGCTTGTCCTCAGTGTGCAGAGCCCTGCTTGTCCTCAGTGTGCAGAGCAATGCTTGTCCTCAGTGTACAGAGCCCTGCTTGTCCTCAGTGTGCAGAGCAATGCTTGTCCTCAGTGTACAGAGCCCTGCTTGTCCTCAGTGTGCAGAGCCCTGCTTGTCCTCAGTGTGCAGAGCCCTGCTTGTCCTCAGTGTGCAGAGCCCTGCTTGTCCTCAGTGTACAGAGCCCTGCTTGTCCTCAGTGTGCAGAGCCCTGCTTGTCCTCAGTGTGCAGAGCCCTGCTTGTCCTCAGTGCACAGAGCCCTGCTTGTCCTCAGTGTACATAGCCCTGCTTGTCCACCCTCACTTCCTGTATTTGGTCTCCTCACAGAGACACACAGGCAATAGCTACAGGGACAAAAATATACACATTTTTTAACCAATGTATACATATAATGTTATTTTCTACAATATATAAAAAGTTTTTGCTAATGACAGGTAAACTTTCAGTATTTGGCTCTGATCACTCCCGGACGAAGTGGGGCAAAACGCATTGGAGTGTGAGGTGGGGGAACACCGGAGGAGCACGCATTGTATTGCTGTGGTTAGTATTTTTATTGTGTACTCCTGGAAACTGTTTGTGTATTCAGTGGGATGTTAATTACAGGCAATTGAGGCACCACTAACTAAATATAACCATTGTTTAATATATTAATTTCTTTACATTGTTTATAGATATAGCTACATTGCTATATGCCTCATGTGGACATGTAGTATTTGCAATATTGAGTAACATATCTGTATTTTGATTGATTGCCTTATTACCTTCTGTTCTTATTCATTGAGGCACTATCAATTCAGCACAACCACCTTTTTGGTGTACACTTTTCTTGCAAAATAGTCTGTATATATAGCTCCATAGCAGTATGCTCCTTGTGGACCTGCATTATTTGTTAGATTGAGCAATTTATTATTACTGTCATTAGTCCTATCACGGTGTTCCCCTACCGCTGTTTTTATCTTGTCTGAAGTGTTCATGTTTTTTATGGGGGGGTATCTCAGGGTTGTCCCTGTTGTCTTTCATTGTGTTTAATAAAGTTTTGATACTTCTTTCATTCTATTTGCTCTACTGGTGTTTTGTGTTATTTTTTGGGGTTGCCCTTTTTTGGTTATCCACTTCTATCAAAACTGCTTTACCTACAATTAAGGAAAGCCTTGCTGTTAAAAACTTACTTGGGGCTCATTCACAATACAGATATTCCGGGCAGAGATTCCCACTGTAGTGGGTGTATTCTTTTGGTGGAGTCTGAGATCCAGGATTTCCGTAGTGTAAATGGTGCAGTAGAATCCCATTGAAAACAATGGGAGGGTCGCTGCACCATAATTTCTGAGCAGAGTTACAGTTGTATACAAAAATGGCAATTGGTTATACGCACAGTTTAGGGGCTCTTTCAGAGGAGAATTCACAGTGAAAAATTACTACTCTTCTCTCCTGAGGAAGCGATGGGCTCTCAAGAAAAAATTCAGAAATTTGGTCTTCTCTATATAAATTCTGGGCCCCCTGTGAAAAGCAAAGACACATATTAGAAAAGAGAATTAACATATGTTGTGACCATTGTATACATAGTTATTACATATACAATATACACAAATACAAGAAATACACATAAGATAGCTGTTGGCAAAACAGCAGCTCTCTACCCGATCCCTCTATACATATGAATGCCTGGCCAACGGCTGTCCGGGCTTGCTGGGAGTTGTAGTTTTGCAACAGCTGGAGACACACTGGAAAAACACTGCTCTAGAAGGTTTAGTACTGATACATATGACAATTGGTCTATATGGCGTCTTACCTTGATATGACCTCCAGCATATTCATAGGGATAGCGGCAGTCCACAAGACGGTACATCTGTACAAAGTCTTTATATCCTCTTCCTAGTAGACGTGCTAGCTGTGTATAAGGCATCAGGAGTTAAAGTAAATGTTATGTTGTTAGACAGCTCCACAGTGCACAGAGCCCTGCTTGTCCTCAGTGTACAGAGCCCTGCTTGTCCTCAGCGTACAGATCCCTGCTTGTCCTCAGTGTACAGATCCCTGCTTGTCCTCAGTGTACAGAGCCCTGCTTGTCCTCAGTGTACAGAGCCCCGCTTGTCCTCAGTGTTCAGATCCCTGCTTGTCCTCAGTGTACAGAGCCCTGCTTTTCCTCAGTGTACAGAGCCCTGCTTGTCCTCAGTGCACAGAGCCCTGCTTGTCCTCAGTGTACAGAGCCCCACTTGTCTTCAGTGCACGGAGCCCTGCATGTCTTTAGTGTACGGAGCCCTGCTTGTCCTCAGTGTGCGGAGCCCCACTTGTCTTCAGTGTACAGAGCCCTGCTTGTCCTCAGTGTACAGAGCCCTGCTTGTCCTCAGTGTATAGAGCCCTGCTTGTCCTGAGTGTACAGAGCCCTGCTTGTCCTGAGTGTACAGAGCCCTGCTTGTCCTCAATGTACAGAACCCTGCTTGTCCTCAGTGTACAGAGCCCTGCTTGTCTTCAGTGTACAAAGCCCTGCTTGTCCTCAGTGTACGGAGCCCCGCTACTCCTCAGTGTACGGAGCCCCACTCCCCTTGTCCTCAGTGTACAGTGCATGGAGCCCCGCTTGTCTTCAGTGTACAGAGCCCTGCTTGTATTCAGTGTATGGAACCCTGCTTGTCCTCAGTGCACAGAGCCCTGCTTGTCCTCAGTGTACAGAGCCCTGCTTGTCCTCAGTGTACAGAGCCCTGCTTGTCCTCAGTGTATAGAGCCCCGCTTGTCCTCGGTTTACAGAGCCCCGCTTGTCCTCGGTGTACAGAGCCCCGCTTTTCCTCGGTGTACAGAACCCTGCTTGTCCTCAGTGTACAGAGTCCTGCCAAAGAAGTGCCCCGATCTCTCTGCCGGCTTTCTCAATCGGCATCTACATGGACCCAAAAACAGGCTGGCCTGGCCAGGTGGGTGGGTTATGAATTGTATAGTTGTATGTAACTTCTAGCTGCCTTTCACCACTCCCTACATGATGGCACAGTCTGAGATATAAGGTATATGTGAAATATAACTTATATCTCTGACTGTGCCATCATGTAGTGAGCGGTGAAAGGCAGGTACTCCGGTGGTACTCTGCTGACACCTCTGTCCATTTTAGGAACTGTCCAGAGCAGGAGATATTCCCCATAGCAAACCTATCCTGCTCTGGAAATTTCCTAAAATGGACAGAGGTGTCAGCAGAGAGCACTATGGTCGTCCCAGAAAAGAAATCCGAAAATAAAAGAATATCCTCTGTAGTATACAGCCGCTAATACGTACTGGAAGGATTAAGAATTTTTAATAGAAGTAATTTACAAATCTCTCTAGCTTTCTGGCACCAGTTGATTAAAAAAAAAATTCCACCGGAGTACCACTTTTAAGGTGAGTGGAGGCTGGAGCCAAGTTGGACTGGGTATCACAGACAGAGATCCCAATTTGGCATAAAAAGGAGGAGGATAGTTCAGTGTTTTTAAGCGATTGGGGTAGTTAAAGGGGTACCCCAGTGGAAAACTTTTTTTTTAATGAACTTGTGCCAGAAAGTTAAAAATATTTGTAAATTACTTCTATTAAAAAACATTAATCCTTTTAGTACTTTTTAGCAGCTGTATGCTACAGAGGCAATTCTTTACTTTTTGAATTTCTTTTTTGTGTTGTCCACACTGCTCTCTGCTGACACCTCTGTCCGTGTCAGGAATTGTCCCGAGCAGCATAGGTTTGCTATGGGGATTTTCTCCTGCTCTGGACAGTTCCTGATACGGGCATCAGGTGTCAGCAGAGAGCACTGTGGACAAGACAAAAAAGAAAAAAAAAATTTGATTTTCCTCTGTAGCAAACAGCTGCTAAAAAGTACTGAAAGGATTAAGATTTTTTAATAGAAGTAATTAACGTATCTGTTAACTTTCTGGCACCAGTTGATTTAAAAAAAAAAAAAAAAAAGTTTTCCATAGGAGTACCCCTTTAAGGTAATTGGCATTACCATCCCTAAAAGTACACCATAGCCTCAAGCGCACTGCTCCCCTATTCCTTTCTATGGCAAATATTTATATACATGCTGGGTGGGAATAGGGGCGGGGCCAGGGGTGGAGCCTTGCTGGGGGCCCTTGCTTTATTTGGTCCGGGGGACCTGAGTGATGTCAGTCCGCCCCTGCAGCCGTTGGCTGTCCGGGCATGCTAGAGGTTGTAGTTTTGCAACAGCTGGAGGGCCACACTTTAGAGACCACTGATCTTGGGTAGAAAAGGGGTCAAAGAAATAGGGGCCCTGGGCATTTCCCCAGTCTGTGGCTCCCTTAAAGGGGTACTCCAGTGGAAAACATCTTTTTTTTTAATCAACTGGTGCCAGAAAGTTAAAGAGATTAGTAAATTACTTCTATTAAAAAAATCTTTACACTTCCAGTACTTTTTAGCAGCTGTATGCTACAGGGGAAATTCTTTTCTTTTTGAATTTCTTTTTTGTCTTGTCCACAGTGCTCTCTGCTGACACCTGATGCCCGTATCAGGAACTGTCCAGAGCAGGAGAAAATCCCCATTGCAAACCTATGCTGCTCTGGACAGTTCCTGACATGGACAGAGGGGTCAGCAGAGAGCACTGTGGTCAAGACAAAAAAGAAATTCAAAAAGAAAATAATTCATAGTTTAACAAAACCTCCTTTATCCAGATAACTAGTCATTGGGGCGAGTCACTGCAGCTGCTCCCGCCCCCCCCCCCCCCCCCCCCCCCATGGGTTGCAAACTTCTTGATGATGTTGCGCACTGTGGACAAAGGCAAATCTAGATCTCTAGAGATGGACTTGTAATCTTGAGATTGTTGATTTGTTGATTTTGAGATTGAAAATTTTAGATTTTTCCACAATTTTGGTTCTCAAGTCCTCAGACAGTTCTCTTCTCCTCTTTCTGTTGTCCATGCTTAGTGTGGCACACACAGACACACAATGCAAAAACTAAGTGAACCTCTCTCCTTTTTATCTGCTTTCAGGTGTGATTTTTATATTGTCCACACCTGCTACTTGCCCCAGGTGAGTTTAAATGAGCATCACATGCTTGAAACAATCTTATTTTTCCACAATTTTGAAAGGGTGCCAATAATTTTTTCCAGACCATTTTTGGAGTTTGGTGACATTATGTCCAATTTGATTTTCATCCTCCCTTTTTTTGGTTTAGTTCCAATACACACAAAGGGAATAAATATGGAGGCAAACCGGTTTTGAAGCACTGGTCTAGGTACTTGTACAGCACTATCTATGTCAGGATTATATAGCAGTATATTCATATATAGATATGCAAAGTAAGCCATGTGACCTTGAAGCCCCAATTGGATGCCCCCTAGCCAAAGCCTTAAATAGTTTAAGGGGGGGAGGAGCAAGTCAGTGTTAGGAGTGAAGGTGAGCTGAGGTAACAGTGTGGAGAGGAGTTAGGAGAAGTCTGTGGTAACCTAATGGAGACCTGTGGAGAAGTAAAAAGCCTTTAACCATGCATCTACAAGTGCCCCACAGTCCAGGTCCAGTATGGAAGTCTCAGATAGCAGGAGATAGAAATCCTCAGGCAACTCTTGGTCCCATAGTCTACAGTCCGGGCCTAGCGGTAAGCTAATGCTCCGGGGGAAATTACAACAGTCAGTACAATGTCAGCGTGGGTGGTCTCAAGTATAAAATCTAAAGCCTAAAAAGCAGGAGTTTAAAGTCTAGAGTAACTAAAAGTCAGTCAAGTGAAAAGCACTATAAGTCCCAGCAAGGCAAAAGGCTCCCAAGGGTTACTCTGCATTTCCCCGGGTCTGATTTGTACTGTTAAGGCTTTCAACATCTATCCTCACCTCAGTAAAAGATAATTTTCCAAAACCCTGCATCTGTGGTCGTTATTGTCCCCAGCGCTTGGCTCAGGAGAACTGTCTAACCTTGAAGCGTGGTGGGTATTGCTACCCTGGTGTCACGAGCTGTGCATCACCCCAATAGTATACCCCACTCCCCTTGTCCTCAGTGTACAGTGCATGGAGCCCCGCTTGTCTTCAGTGTACAGAGCCCTGCTTGTATTCAGTGTATGGAACCCTGCTTGTCCTCAGTGCACAGAGCCCTGCTTGTCCTCAGTGTACAGAGCCCTGCTTGTCCTCAGTGTACAGAGCCCTGCTTGTCCTCAGTGTATAGAGCCCCGCTTGTCCTCGGTTTACAGAGCCCCGCTTGTCCTCGGTGTACAGAGCCCCGCTTTTCCTCGGTGTACAGAACCCTGCTTGTCCTCAGTGTACAGAGTCCTGCCAAAGAAGTGCCCCGATCTCTCTGCCGGCTTTCTCAATCGGCATCTACATGGACCCAAAAACAGGCTGGCCTGGCCAGGTGGGTGGGTTATGAATTGTATAGTTGTATGTAACTTCTAGCTGCCTTTCACCACTCCCTACATGATGGCACAGTCTGAGATATAAGGTATATGTGAAATATAACTTATATCTCTGACTGTGCCATCATGTAGTGAGCGGTGAAAGGCAGGTACTCCGGTGGTACTCTGCTGACACCTCTGTCCATTTTAGGAACTGTCCAGAGCAGGAGATATTCCCCATAGCAAACCTATCCTGCTCTGGAAATTTCCTAAAATGGACAGAGGTGTCAGCAGAGAGCACTATGGTCGTCCCAGAAAAGAAATCCGAAAATAAAAGAATATCCTCTGTAGTATACAGCCGCTAATACGTACTGGAAGGATTAAGAATTTTTAATAGAAGTAATTTACAAATCTCTCTAGCTTTCTGGCACCAGTTGATTAAAAAAAAAATTCCACCGGAGTACCCCTTTTAAGGTGAGTGGAGGCTGGAGCCAAGTTGGACTGGGTATCACAGACAGAGATCCCAATTTGGCATAAAAAGGAGGAGGATAGTTCAGTGTTTTTAAGCGATTGGGGTAGTTAAAGGGGTACCCCAGTGGAAAACTTTTTTTTTAATGAACTTGTGCCAGAAAGTTAAAAATATTTGTAAATTACTTCTATTAAAAAACATTAATCCTTTTAGTACTTTTTAGCAGCTGTATGCTACAGAGGCAATTCTTTACTTTTTGAATTTCTTTTTTGTGTTGTCCACACTGCTCTCTGCTGACACCTCTGTCCGTGTCAGGAATTGTCCCGAGCAGCATAGGTTTGCTATGGGGATTTTCTCCTGCTCTGGACAGTTCCTGATACGGGCATCAGGTGTCAGCAGAGAGCACTGTGGACAAGACAAAAAAGAAAAAAAAAATTTGATTTTCCTCTGTAGCAAACAGCTGCTAAAAAGTACTGAAAGGATTAAGATTTTTTAATAGAAGTAATTAACGTATCTGTTAACTTTCTGGCACCAGTTGATTTAAAAAAAAAAAAAAAAAAGTTTTCCATAGGAGTACCCCTTTAAGGTAATTGGCATTACCATCCCTAAAAGTACACCATAGCCTCAAGCGCACTGCTCCCCTATTCCTTTCTATGGCAAATATTTATATACATGCTGGGTGGGAATAGGGGCGGGGCCAGGGGTGGAGCCTTGCTGGGGGCCCTTGCTTTATTTGGTCCGGGGGACCTGAGTGATGTCAGTCCGCCCCTGCAGCCGTTGGCTGTCCGGGCATGCTAGAGGTTGTAGTTTTGCAACAGCTGGAGGGCCACACTTTAGAGACCACTGATCTTGGGTAGAAAAGGGGTCAAAGAAATAGGGGCCCTGGGCATTTCCCCAGTCTGTGGCTCCCTTAAAGGGGTACTCCAGTGGAAAACATCTTTTTTTTTAATCAACTGGTGCCAGAAAGTTAAAGAGATTAGTAAATTACTTCTATTAAAAAAATCTTTACACTTCCAGTACTTTTTAGCAGCTGTATGCTACAGGGGAAATTCTTTTCTTTTTGAATTTCTTTTTTGTCTTGTCCACAGTGCTCTCTGCTGACACCTGATGCCCGTATCAGGAACTGTCCAGAGCAGGAGAAAATCCCCATTGCAAACCTATGCTGCTCTGGACAGTTCCTGACATGGACAGAGGGGTCAGCAGAGAGCACTGTGGTCAAGACAAAAAAGAAATTCAAAAAGAAAATAATTCATAGTTTAACAAAACCTCCTTTATCCAGATAACTAGTCATTGGGGCGAGTCACTGCAGCTGCTCCCGCCCCCCCCCCCCCCCCCCCCCATGGGTTGCAAACTTCTTGATGATGTTGCGCACTGTGGACAAAGGCAAATCTAGATCTCTAGAGATGGACTTGTAATCTTGAGATTGTTGATTTGTTGATTTTGAGATTGAAAATTTTAGATTTTTCCACAATTTTGGTTCTCAAGTCCTCAGACAGTTCTCTTCTCCTCTTTCTGTTGTCCATGCTTAGTGTGGCACACACAGACACACAATGCAAAAACTAAGTGAACCTCTCTCCTTTTTATCTGCTTTCAGGTGTGATTTTTATATTGTCCACACCTGCTACTTGCCCCAGGTGAGTTTAAATGAGCATCACATGCTTGAAACAATCTTATTTTTCCACAATTTTGAAAGGGTGCCAATAAT
Source organism: Hyla sarda (assembly GCF_029499605.1). Taxonomy (NCBI): domain Eukaryota; kingdom Metazoa; phylum Chordata; class Amphibia; order Anura; family Hylidae; genus Hyla; species Hyla sarda. Next base: position 36,849,072 of record NC_079195.1, on the reverse strand, counting down.
TTTTTCCAGACCATTTTTGGAGTTTGGTGACATTATGTCCAATTTGATTTTCATCCTCCCTTTTTTTGGTTTAGTTCCAATACACACAAAGGGAATAAATATGGAGGCAAACCGGTTTTGAAGCACTGGTCTAGGTACTTGTACAGCACTATCTATGTCAGGATTATATAGCAGTATATTCATATATAGATATGCAAAGTAAGCCATGTGACCTTGAAGCCCCAATTGGATGCCCCCTAGCCAAAGCCTTAAATAGTTTAAGGGGGGGAGGAGCAAGTCAGTGTTAGGAGTGAAGGTGAGCTGAGGTAACAGTGTGGAGAGGAGTTAGGAGAAGTCTGTGGTAACCTAATGGAGACCTGTGGAGAAGTAAAAAGCCTTTAACCATGCATCTACAAGTGCCCCACAGTCCAGGTCCAGTATGGAAGTCTCAGATAGCAGGAGATAGAAATCCTCAGGCAACTCTTGGTCCCATAGTCTACAGTCCGGGCCTAGCGGTAAGCTAATGCTCCGGGGGAAATTACAACAGTCAGTACAATGTCAGCGTGGGTGGTCTCAAGTATAAAATCTAAAGCCTAAAAAGCAGGAGTTTAAAGTCTAGAGTAACTAAAAGTCAGTCAAGTGAAAAGCACTATAAGTCCCAGCAAGGCAAAAGGCTCCCAAGGGTTACTCTGCATTTCCCCGGGTCTGATTTGTACTGTTAAGGCTTTCAACATCTATCCTCACCTCAGTAAAAGATAATTTTCCAAAACCCTGCATCTGTGGTCGTTATTGTCCCCAGCGCTTGGCTCAGGAGAACTGTCTAACCTTGAAGCGTGGTGGGTATTGCTACCCTGGTGTCACGAGCTGTGCATCACCCCAATAGTATACCACAAATTCACTATATTTTACTGACTTACTGTGTTACAGGTGATATATTTCAGGTCCTGATGGTTCCCCTGTTCTACAGGAAGGCTGTAAGGCTGGGAAAAATGCATTTGACTTGTGTTGAGCAAATTATAATTTATTCAGATATCATTTAAAAAGGTTATTCTACTTTTTACATACAATAATCCTTACATGTACACACACAGGCAAATTTATACCTATAGTTCAGATTTCGTTTCATACATTTATGGTATTCCATAGATGCACCCAATCTGGCATCTATGGCATTTATCTGCAAAACATGCCATAAATACCTAACCTTACAATTAAAACAGATTTTTAGTTAAAACTGGTTTTCCCTAGTGAATGTACTGCTTTTCCCTAGTGAAAAACAGTTTTTACCAAACACCTTTGTGAAAAATAGGATTTACTGCTTTTCCCTAGTTCAAACCAGGTTTTTACTGAATGCCTTTGTTCAAACTAGAATGTTAATACAAAAACTGAATGTTGTATCCTATATGTTATACCAAATATTGTTGTATCCTCAACAAATTCTACATCATAGAAATGGTTTTAATATCCAATTAACATTTTTAATTGCTTTTAACTGATTTGTTTCACTCAAACAGGTTTCTCTAGTTAAAACTAGTTTTATAACAGGCTTTTAGTGATACATACCAGGCTGATACCTCCTCTGAGTTGTCTAATACCTCTGCATCATCAGGTCCCCAACCGTTTTTCGGTTATTACAGTCAATTCATTCAAACTAGTTTTCTCAGTTTTAACTGAGTAATTTCATTACAACTAACTTTTTCCAGTTTAAATCAGTTTTAACTGACATTTAGATTTTTGATAAGCAGTAAATTTTAGTTTCCACGAAGGTACTCAGTAAAATCTGGTTTCAACTAGGGAACAGCAGTAAATTCTAGTTTTCACAAAGGCGTTCAATAAAAACTGGTTTCAACTAGGGAAAACCAGTTTTAACTGAAAACTGTTTTTAACTGTAACATATATATATATATATATATATATATATATATTGTGACACTGTGGCAAGGGAAGGGTGTATTTCCCTAGCTAACCTTGGAGAAACCTCCACCTGTGGCCTAATTAATGAGGTAGCAGAAAGGGAAAGTGTGTTTAAAAGGAAGTCAGACAGAACAGTTGGGGCTCTCTCCAGAAGACAGCAAGGTGGCTGTAGGGGGAGGCAGGGGTCCTGGTGAGGAACATACAGCCCGAGCTGTGTGTGGACGAGACACACAGCAAGATGTTGCAAACACTGTGTGTGAACAGTGAGTAGACGGTTGCAGGAGGCATAAGTTTAACTGACCGGGAAAAGCCCACCAGTTGATAGACAGGGCACGCTGGATTGTTTAGTTAGTGACTGGATGGTCTAGGGTTTTGTTTTATTTCTGTGTTATGTTATTTTAAAATTTATCCTGCAACCTGTCTAATAAAGCTGGCGAGACTTGCATTAAGTACTGTTGTTTGCCTGCTGATTGAAGTAGAAACGTGTCCTGTGGCAGTGTCAAGGACGATCCCAGAGCTATCCCCAGGGAGAAATCCTTACAATATCTATATATATATATATATATATATATATATATATATATATATATATATATATATATATAAAACTCAACGTGTGTATGTTATTTAACCCTTATTCACCCCCATTTGCCGGGGTGGGGTTTATGTTTAAAGTCCTATACAAGTCAATGGGAAATATATGTTCCTGCATAACTTCCAAACGGCTGAAGATATTTCAATAATACTTGGTCACATGTTACTTATATGTCCACTTAAAATATAGGATAGTTAATTTAACCCTTAACTACCCCCATTTGTGAGTGTTGGGGTTTTTGTTTAAAGTCCCATGCAAATCAATGGGAAACGTATGTTCCCACATAACTTCCGTACGGTTGGAAATATTTCAATAATACCAGGTACACATATTATTTATATGTCAAATAAAAAGATATGATAGTTAAATTAACCCTTACCTACACCCTTATGTAAAAGATGGGTTTTTGTTTAAAGTCCAATGCAAGTACATGGGACTTCAAGTACCTTACTCCACAAGCTCCTCTCTGCATCTCCTGGTGAATGTGTCAATCCGGCTTGCAAGCCTCAGCCCATCTCACAAAGACATGCCCACATTTTAAGCCCCACCCCTTTTATTATCTACCCTTTTTGTGCATTGGTCTGGCTTGCAAATCACGCCCAGTCCCACAAAGCCATATCCCTATCTATTTTCAGCTTACAAAATCTTCATCAAAAATCAGTCCCACCTGAGGACAGGATATGAGGATTGGACATAAGGACCGGATATGAGGTTGGGATAGGAGGATGGGATATGAGGATGGGATATAAGGATGGTATATGAGGTCGGGATATGAAGACGGGATATGAGGACAGGACATGAGGTTGGGATATGAGGTCGAGATAGGAGGATGGAAAATGAGGTCGGGATATGAGGACCGGATATGAGGATGGGATATGAGGTTGAGATATGAGGACGGAATATGAGGACAGGATATAAGGTCAGGATATGAGGATGGGATATGAGGTCGGGATATGAGGATGGGATATAAGGTCGAGATAGGAGGACGGGATAGGAGGTCAGGATATGAGGACGGGATATGAGGTCAGGATAGGAGGTCGAGATATGTGGTCGGGATATGAGGACGACAGGCAACGCCGGGTACTCAGCTAGTATATATATATATATATATATATATATATGTATATATCTCAATGTATGTATGTAGGTATGTTCCAGTATCAAATGGCTGGACATATTTTGATGAAAATTGGTACACATGTTACTTATATGTCAACCAAAAATATAGGAGAGTTAAATCATCCCTTAACCACCCCCTTATGTGATAGTCAGGGTTTTTGTTTAAAGTCCCATGCAAGTCAATGGGACTTCCAGTACATCTTCTGATGTCATAACTCCTGGGCTGCAGAGATTGCCCGGGACTTTTTTAACATCGTATTGACTGTCCGGCAAGCGGTTGCAAAGAATAGTTAGTTTGGGGGATGAGATATGAGGTTGAGATATGAGCGAGATATGAGGATGGGATTTCAAGATGGCATATGAGGTTGGGATATGAGAACGGGATCTAAAGGACAGAATATTGGGTCTGGCTATGTGGAAGGGCTAAGAGGATGGGATATGAGGATGGCAAATGAGGACTGTATATTTGGTCTGGATATTAGGTTGGAAGGATTTAAGGGTCAGGAAATAAGGACAGGATTTGAAGTTGGGATATTAGATTTGAGGATGGGATATGAGGACGGGATATGAGGTCAAGATATGAGGACGAGACATGAGGTTGGAATATGAGGACGAGAGCGTTATTGTTACTTTTCCTTGATTACAAGGTTTAGATAGGAAGATGAGGCAACGTTGGTTACTCTGCTAGTATGGGAATACTCCTTTAGGTTATTAGGGTTATTTCAGATGATGAGCCCCCTTGAAAATATATACTGCATGCACCATGTATACATTTTTCTGACAGATAAGCAAAATGCAGGCTTCAAACATACATAGCTTTAAAGGGGTACTCTTTCTAAACTTTTTTTTTTTAAATTAACTGGTGCCAGAAAGTTAACCAGATTTGTAAATTACTTCTATTAAAAAATATTTATCCTTCCAGTAATTTTTAGCAGCTGTATGCTACAGAGGAAATTCTTTTCTTTTTGAATTTCTTTTTGTCTTGTCCATAGTGCTCTCTGCTGAACTATCCAGAGCAGCATAGGTTTGCTATGAGGATTTTTTCCTGCTCTGGACAGTTCCTGATACGGACATCAGGTGTCAGCAGAGAGCACTGTGGACAGGACAAAAAAAAGAAATTCAAAAATAAAAGAATTTCCTCTGTAGCAAACAGCTGCTAAAAAGTATTGGAAGGATAAAGATTTTTTAATAGAAGTAATTTACAAATCTGTTTAATTTAAAAATAAAAAATAAAATTTCCACTGGAGTACCCCTTTAAGACACAAAAGAGTTTATTACATACCTTTGAGAAATCCCCAATTAGGTCATCACGTTCATCTTCGGCTTCTTTAAATATTGGACTGATCTCACCCATCTACAGAGGATAGCAGAAAAAAAAAAGTCGAGAGTTAACTGGGCACAATAACGTTTTCTTCTCCAGGAGCACAAAAGCTAAAACAATTCTGAAAACTTCTTTTCTCTTTTCTCTATTTTGGAAGTTGGTTTCCAGGGTCAGCATACTATTCCACCAGTATATCGATGTATATCCCACATGTAGAGTATAGTAGCAGATGTGAACCTAGCCTTAAAGCGTACCCGTCAGATCCAACAAAACATTTTTTGTAATATATCACTAAGTACCTAATCCCGACCATGTACATCTAATTCTATGTGTCTAGCACCTTTATTTATTTTTTTATTACACTTTTTATTTAGCTCACTAGTCTGAATTCCTCTCAAAGGGAGGGGGCGTGGCCTCACTGCAGGTCTCTGCCCCCTCCCTCAGTATGCTGTCTGCTCACATCTCCCCTAGCATTAGCAAAAATACAACTCCCAGCTTGTCCTCACTGACAGTAGCGGGACACAAGCTGACAGTGGGAGGATTTTTCCTCAGGCTGTGAGCCCTGCACTCACAGCTGTCAATCAAGGAAGTGTGTCCATGACATAGGTAATGATGCATGGACACAGCAGGACTAGTATGTGTCCAAGCAGGCAGGGGGGGGCAGTTGTTTGACTGGCTTTTTCAGTATGAAATACAGAACATTTTTCTAATGAAAGCAATTGCAAAACCTGTTGGTTTTTGTATCAAAAAGTTTTTGTATCTGACAGTGCCCATTTAAGAGAAGTTGTCTTCTGTAGAAAGCAAATTGTCAAATACACGTAATAAAGGGGCTTCATGCAGGATCTTTATCTATGAGACGAGCGGCTCTGGAGAATCCATTTTTTAAATTTTATTGATTTTATTGTGTAATACTACATTTGTCCTGTGGTGGCGTTGCGGGGACAGTGCTGTCATGTCAACAGAAATGGTCTCCAAACTGTGGACCTCAAGATGCTGCAAAACTACATCTCCCAGCATGCATGATTAGCCTGTGGCTGTCTGGGCATGCTGAGAGTTATCGTTTTGCAACATCCGGAGGTCCACAGTTTGGAGACCACTGAGTGATCTACACATTGCAGTTTTATCTGTTCTGATCCTGGATGGGAGTTGTAGTTTAGCAACAGCTGGAGGGCCACAGGTTGAAGAACACAGATTTATGGATTTAAAAAAATGCTCTGTAAGTGTTGGAGCCTTGAGAGGAAAAGTACCATTCCATTGCCAGGGAAGGAACTGCAGCTTTTAAAGGGGTTCTCTACCATAAGGAGATTTAAGTGCATACCTGCCAGACAGTAATGGACATGCTTAGGAAGAATCCGTGGTTGTCTTGGGCCTAAATGTCTATGCTGTGAGATTACCATAATGCCGTGGCTATCTTTTTGTAAACTGGCTGTTCGAGTTCCCTCCCTCCAACTACAAGTCCCATGATTCCTTGTTCGTAAGTGTGAGGTCACTTTTCTCCCTTCCACACATCAGCCACACCACCCATTGAAGCACACCTGTTATCGCTTTGATGGAATAGACCCGTATTATCAAACCAGGGTGTCTCTAGCTGTTGCAAAACCACAATTTCTTGCAGAATGATCTCCCTCCCACCCAGCATTCACTCCAGCCATTGAGGCAAAGACAGTCTGCCTCTGATCACCTGACTAGTGATGTAATGTCTCGGGCCACACTGCAACCTGGGAAAACCTAAGATGATACTCATTTTGTATGCTGTTAAAAATAAACATCGGGGCAAAAATCACAGAAGAATTGCAAGACCACCATGAAACACAGGTACAGACACTGTATTATGAACTACACTAACTTTACAGCCCCTGTAGCATAGTCAAAAAAAACAAAAAAAACTCCCGGAATACACCTTTAAGCAACTCCGTGCTCTGAGTGATTGAAGAGAGACTTCAGTGAGGACCCCCCCCCCCTTCGCAATCAGATGTCTGGCAGAAGTCTTAAAAGCCAGGCGATCAGCTGATCACACTGAGGGATCCCTTGTTCTTCTTTATTTCAAGAAAAATCAATATTACTGGATTAAAAATACACAAGATCTCCAACAGCCAATGAAATCCATACTAATACTGTAATATCTTACCGAAACCCTCTTGTTCTCAGAACATTCTGTATTCGCTGTCTCGTTTTTCTCCCTCTGTCCGTCTTCTTCCCGTTTGCCTTTTTCTGCCCTCTGACCCTGCTGTCCTGTAAGAAGCTCTGGGCTTTGAAACAAGTCTAAAAGCTTTAAGCGAGCCTTTTTCTGGATAAACATTAGAAAACAAAAATCAGATGTAGAGCAGGGAAAATATATAATCCGTACTAATCAACCAATCCTGATGGTTCGGTCATTTCTTACCTTCCTTGTGTCTTTTCGATGTACGTTCTCGTGTTCTCTCGCGTTCACTTTTCTAGACGCCTTTTTCTAAAAGCAGTTTGGGGAGTTGGAAACAATACAGGTCCTTCCTTTAGATTTTTTATACAAGACATAATCCATATCGAAATAGACTTGAATATTTTATTACAGAAAGGGAACACTTACCGGTTTGTAGATGTTGGATTGAAAAGAAGAATCACTGCAAAAACGTACAAAAAGTCGGGGGTTATTGTAACATAAACATAAATCTCTGCATTAGCCACCATGACGGATTAGGCTTCTTTCACACTGCCGTTGTGACACGGACGTCAGGGAACTTGGGGAGAATAGCGGGAGAAAAAATACATCATGCAACGTCTTTTTGTCCCGCTACTCTCATCAAAAAATAACGGTGACCGACGGACCCCATAATAGTAACGGGACCCGGACCGTTGTGCCACATCCGGATAACAGTCGTTAAAAGCACACAAAAAAGTGTGCCTAATGGACCTTTTCTGACGGGGCACAATGGCAGTGTGAAGGAGGCCTTACTGGTATAACCTAAATGGAGTCTTATCTTGTTGCCTCTTCATCGGACAGCTACTTGGGACAAACTGAAGCCACCATGGGTTGACCGTTGCACCATGAGCCACTGGTGATGCAGGAGGAAGGCCAAGGGCTGAAGTATTGTAGGCCACTATCTTCACAAAGTTGCCACATATTATGTTTTATGACTGTATGTTTAAGCATCCATGGGATAGCCATAAGATAGGGATAGGCATAAGGCTATCCTTCATATAAGATAGAGATAAGTATAAGCCTATCCTTCATATAAGATAGAGATAGGTATAAGGCTATCCTTCATATAAGATAGGGCTAGGTATATGGCTATCCTTCATATAAGATAGGGATAGGTATAAGGCTATCCTTCATATAAGATAGATATAGGTATAAGGCTATCCTTCATATAAGATAGGGATAGGTATAAGGCTATCCTTCATATAAGATAGAGATAGGCATAAGGCTATCCTTCATATAAGATAGAGATAGGTATAAGGCTATCCTTCATATAAGATAGGGATAGGTATAAGGCTATCCTTCATTTAAGATAGGGATAGGTATAAGATAGGGATAGGTATAAGGCTATCCTTCATATAAGATGGGGATAGGCATAAGGCTATCCTTCATATTAGATAGGGATAGATATAAGGTTATCCTTTATATAAGATAGGGCCAGGGATTATTCATAGTATTCAGGATATTGGACAGACTAGATGGGCCGAAGGGTTCTTGTCTGCTGACACTTTCTATGTTTCTATGGTTATGTTGTGATAGCCTGGGGGATGTTGGGTATGGGGAGTGTAGCTGTGCGGTAATTAAAGGGTGCTTAATAACCCTTGCTATTCGTGATGCCAGGGTGAGGGCTCCTCAGTAACACTTGTCCTACCGCCACCCTTCCCAAGAGCGATAGGGAGGTAGATAATAATAGATTGTCCACAACCGGAGAGTTTTCTGAAACAGGATTAACTTTTACTGAAGAATTTCTGCAAGCTTCAATAACAGAATAGTCTCTAAGCATAACATCTGCTTTCCTTGGAGATTGACAATGGTTGGGACTTTAGCATTAGAGTCTTTTAGTAGTGGTGCGTTATTCCACTGGATTTAGGGGTTTAGTTGCGGTCCAGTAGTCACGCTAGCATTAGGGGGGATTTAGATTTGAACTCACGGTTTTGGTGCAGCTGAAGCCGGCAGGTTTTTAGGCGTAGCATGTCTTTGAAAGTTGCGCAGAACCGTCCTGTTAGTCCGGCATCCATGAGAGCAGCAATCCAAAAGAGCGATAATTGGACGCAGCAAACTTATATGGGCAGAGGCTGGACTAGAGCTAATTGGTCCATACTGATGTCAATCACCATTACAAAGACCTGTGGGTAACACGTGACCCAAGGACCTCCAAAGGTCCTTCAACATACCATAGAGGTTATTAGCATGGTCACATGACCGAAGGTCCTGTGGCGCTGAACAAGGTAAGTACTGGACATTACTATAAAATATATATTATTATTAAATATATACATATATTATCATTAGAGATAGACTTGAGGAGAGGCGACTAGGGGCTGTCTCACCTGAGGAACCCTACCTGAACGTAGTTACTCTGACTTTGGGGACCTCTACACTAGGTACGGTATGCAACACGGTCCCGAGACACCACAATGTCATGGTCTCCAAATTGTGGACCTCCAGATGTTGCAAAACTACCACTCCCAATATACCCAGACAGCCAACGAGGTCCACAGTTTGGAGACCACTGGTCTATGTGCACTGTGGGCATCACATCCGTGATGTCTTCATGCTGGCAGAATTACAAGTACACCGTAGCTTTTCTGGATACTATGTATTACTATGTATTTTCTAGATACAGTGAAACCTCTTTGAGAAGACCACCACATAGTCTTCTATGGATGCGGTCTTCTCAAAGAAAATGGCCCCTATGTAAAATGTATAGAAGACTGAGAATCTGTCACGTGAAATCTGGCCTGGATAAAGGTCTTCTCAACAGGGGGTCTTTTGGAGAGGAGTCACTGTATCTATATATAATGCTCTTGTTTTTTACTTTTACTAATTTTTAGTAAAACTTACCCCAAACAGCTAGTTGACTTTAAAGGGGTACTCCACGCCCCCTCAATGCAAGTCTTGACTTGAGGGGATGTGGCCTTGAAGTCACGAGCGGGCGTGGCAGTGACGTCACGAGCCTCCCGCACTACACTCAACACTCTAAACGAATGCCGAGTGCAGCAGGGAGATCGCGGAGGTCCCCAGCGGCGGGACCCCCGCGATCAGCCATCTTATCCCCTACCTTTGGATAGGGGATAAGATATCTAGGGGCGGAGTACCCCTTTAAAGGGGTACACTGGCGGAAAACTTTTTTTTTTTTTTTTTTTAAATCAACGGGTGCCAGAAAGTTAAACAGATTTGTGAATTAAACAAGCAAAAAACATGTAGGTGCACTCACCGCAAGGCAGAGACAGTCAGGTCCAGGAGTCCGGTGACGGGTAGCCGGGTCACGGCATAGGCACTGGTGAAGTGTTGCGCTCGGAGCCACCAGTGCCTTTACCAGTGCCTATGCCGTGACCCGGCTACCCGTCACCGGACTCCTGGAACCGACTGTCTCTGCCTTGCGGTGAGTGCACCTACGTGTTTTTTGCTTGTTTCATTTTGATGTTTCGTATCTATGTACGTGCACCCCGCAGGAGACTTTGACCGGAGGTCACCGAGAACCTTGCTGCGCATATTGCTTGCTGATATAGCCCCTTGTGTGCTCTCCCCACTTCCTTGTCTTTGTCTATGAGATTTGTAAATTACTTCTATTAAAAAAAAAACTTAATCCTTCTAGTACTTATTAGCTGCTGAATACTACAGAGGAAATTCTGTTTCTTTTTGAAACACAGTGCTCTCTGCTGACATCACGAGCACAGTGCTCTCTGCTGACATCTCTGTACTGGAAGGATTAAGATTTTTTAATAGAAGTAATTTACAAATCTGTTTAACTTTCTGGTACCAGTTGATTTAAAAGTAACCCTTTAAGGATAGGTATCTCTGAATCCAGCAGGAGTCTCTCTTACCTTGTGTTGCAGATGCGAGGCTTTAAAACAGGAGTCAATTCACTTGGGTAACCTGAAATATATTAGTAAACAGCACATACATTACACGTGTACTATTGTATGGAAATATATAACAACATATGTAACATTATAGCTGAAGTGCAATAATCTAAACATTTGGCACGTATATAAAGCCATTGCTTTGCAGATAGGGGTGAGGCCATGGTATTGAATGTTCTGAGCTGGACGGCCATATTTGCCCCCAGGCCAAAAAAATAAATCAAGCCCCATATAGTCATCTTCACCTTATCGAAGGTTTCTGGCACAAGATAAGAAGCTATGGTAGTAGCAACTGATTAAAAATGGCGCATCACTAGCGTTGGCTGTTACTAATGTACGTGCCAGCCCCATAGGGATTAGTGGGGTTCACATGCAACTTAGTGCGTGCGAACAACATGGCAGTTTATAGAGGATGAGACCTGTAACTGTTGGACATCATCCAGTATGAGCCTTTTTTTTTTTAGTTTTAGACCTATTGAGATATTTAGCCTTCTAGGTTATTAAAAAATATAAGTCATTTGGTATCTGTTATTTAACCTAAAACCAATGTGATCCTGTCCATTTACACAGAGCTGTATTTGACATAAGGCTCTATGGGCCTGGGCCTAGGGCGGCAGTGTTGAGGGGGAGTGCACTACTTCAGTGAGAAAAAAAAGAAATGATTCTTTGGATGTAGCTGATGTTGTGTCCTGAAGAAAAAAAAAAATCTATTTCCCCCCTTTGGGTGAACCCACATAGGTCAGAACGGCTACAGAGTTTACCTGCAGATTTGTAGCCACAGGCGCTCATTATATTACAGCAGTGCTTCCCAACCAGGGTGCCTCCAGCTGCTGCAAAACTACAACTCCCAGCATGCCCGGACAGCCGATGGCACCATGGTTGGGAAGCACTGTATTACAGATTTGTGATTGATTTACATTGTGGGTGCCACCGGGCCGTTTTAGGGTTAGGTGGCACGGACTGTGAGAAGGGGTTTTAACTATTAACCTATTAAGCCTATTAATCCCCCCCCCCTTTTTTTTTGCACTAGCCTGGAGGTAATGGGGTAACCAGTTAGGCGTTAATCAGGGGTGGGATGCAGGACAGGAAGGGGTGGGCAGTATGGTGTGGCATCCCAGTACCATATTGCATACCGTACATTGTATGGTGGTCCCCAAAGTCAGAGTTACTACATTCAGGTAGGGTTCCCCAGGTGGGACAGCCCCTAGTCACCTCCTCCTTCTCTAATTTTATAATGTTTATGTGTACATATTTAATAATGGGTATATTTAATATAATGCATATTAGTATACTTACCTTTGTAGCGTCGCAGGACCTTCGATCATGTGACTATTTTAATTCCTCTATGGTATGTTGGAGGACCTTTGGAGATCCTTGGGTCACATGATTACCCATAACCCTTTGTATAGATGATTGATAGACGTACTGGACCAATCAGCTTAAGGCCAGCCCCTGCCCATATAAGGGAGCTGTATCCAATGATCGCCCTCTTGGGTTCTGGACTATCAGAGAGGACAGATCCGTGCAACTTGCAAAGACAACCCTAGGCCTGAAGCCTGCTGGCCTCAGTGTGAACTCAAAATGTTCCAGCGGAACAGCGCATATCAGTTTACGGACTCAAACCCTTAAGGTCCCAACCACTGTCAATATCTAAGAGACTTTGCTTGTATAGAGACTGTTCCGGTTATCAAGCTTGTATAAAATCTTCAGTAAAAGTTCCGACTGTTTTCAGCAAACTCTCCGGTTGTGGACATTCAATTATTTCATACCTCCCTATCGCTTTTGGGAAGGGTGGCGGTAGGACAAGCATTACAGAGGACCCCTCACCCTGGTGTCACGAGTAGAAAGGGTTAAACAGACCCCATTGAAGTACCACACAGCTACACCCCATATACCCTACACCCCCAAGCTACCACATGGGGTATATATAATCCCTGTGCTCCCCCCTCCCCTTCCTCGTACCGGATTGTCCAGCAGGAGTTCCCACCCTCCCGTGCTTCCTTTTTTTGTTGGTTTCCGTGTTGCTTTTTATCCCCTTTTATAAAAAAAATTTTTTTAAAGTTACAAAATAATAATAATTTTTTTTAAAAGGAGAAAGAAGTGGAATTTTATTTCTTTATAATTTTCTGTTCCTTATCATTTATCTGATGTTTGTGGTGTTTGCTTGCCAGGAAGATGATGGCAGTCACCTTTGGTTGCTCGTGTTCCTTTCGATTTTGAAGTCACAGCTGGCGGTACAGGAGTGAATTGGATAAATAATGGAGGTGGATGGCTGAGTTGCCCGTCGGCCAATGCCGGCGGCTGGCAGTGCGCTTCCTCTCTGGTCACCAACCTACAGGAGGTTGGAGGTTAATTTTACATCTATGTTAAGTTGATTCAATAAAGCTGTGGCCGACCCCCACGTCCACTTAAAAGGGGTTATCCAGGAAAAAACTTTTTTATATATATCAACTGGCTCCAGAAAGTTAAACAGATTTGTAAATTACTTCTATTAAAAAAATCTTAATCCTTTCAGTACTTTTTAGCTGCCGAAGTTGAGTTGTTCTTTTCTGTCTAAGTGCTCTCTGATGACACCTGTCTCGGGAACTCTCCAGAGTAGAAGCAAATCCCCATAGCAAACCTCTTCTACTCTGTACAGTTCCCAAGACAAGCAGAGGTGTAAGCAGAGAGCACTGCTGCCAGACAGAAAAGAACAACTCAACTTCAGCAGCTGATAATTATTGGAAGGATTAAGCTTTTTTTAATAGAAGTAATTTACAAATCTGTTTAACTTTCTGGAGCCAGTTTTTTCCTGGAATACCCCTTTATTAAGGTTAACACTTGTTATGTCGTTATTGGGGGGGGGGGGGAGAAAAAAGGGGGAATGTATTGGTAAGGGTGTAGGGGAACCTTTCGCGCAGTCTGTGCATAGGATGAGATCCACGGTGAATCTTCGGCAAAATTTACATGTCACACATACGGTTTTTGCTGCAAATTTGGACAGATCTGCATGAAAAAAATTCAGACGCTTGTGGAATCACCCTACTGGGGTGTATTCAGTCTGAGTGGCTAGGGCGGCATCAGCTGGAAATACTACCCAGCATTTTGGTTTAATTTGAGGGGATCAAAAAAATTAATGACCATGATGAAAAGGACAATAATGAGATCTGGTCCATTTTTCACTTGTGACCCTATATTTTTTGATAACAGGGTTCCCTGAAGATACACAGCGATCAGCTATAATCCGCACGAAAAAAACTAAAACAAAACAAAACAAAAAAACAACTAGCAGCTAGTGTTCAGTTATCCTGCAGCACCACCTTAGGTGAAATTAAGCAATACACAGTGTTCATTAAAGGGGTACTCGGGTGGAAAACTTTTTTTTTTATGAACTGGTGCCAGAAAGTTAAACAGATTTGTAAATTACTTCTAATTAGAAATCTTAATCCTTTCAGTACATATTAGCAGCTGTATGCTACAGAGGAAATTCTATTATTTTTTAATTTCTTTTTTGTCTTGTCCACAGTGCTCTCTGCTGACACCTCTGTGTCTGTATCAGGAACTGTCCAGAGCAGCATAGGTTTGCTATGGGGATTTGCTCCTGTTCTGGACAGTTCCTGATATAGACAGAGGTGTCAGCAGAGAGCACTGTGGACAGAAGGAAAAAAAAGAAATTCAAAAAGAAAATAACTTTCTATGTAGTATATAGCAGCTATTAATTACTGGAAGGATACATATTTTTTTATAGAAATAATTTACAAATCTGTTTAACTTTCTGGCACCAGTTGGTAAAAAAAAAAAAAAAAAATTCTCCACCGGAGTATCCCTTTAAGAAATACACAGTGTTCATGAAAGGGGTACTCCGGTTGAAAACTTTTTTTTTTTTTTAAACCAACTGGTGCAGGAAAGTTAAACAGATTTGTAAATTACTTCTATTAAATAATCTTCATCCTTCCAGTACTTATTAGCTGCTGAATACTACAGAGGAAATTATTTTCTTTTTGTAACACAGAGCTCTCTGCTGATATCATGAGCACAGTGCTCTCTGCTGACATCTCTGTCCATTTTAGGAACTGTCCAGAACAGCATATGTTTGCTATGGGGATTTCCTTTTACTCTGGACAGTTCCTAAAATGGACAGAGATGTCAGCAGAGAGCACTGTGCTCATGATGTCAGCAGAGAGCTTTAATTTAAAAGTTTTCCACCAGAGAACCCCTTTAAAATCAATAGATTGTCTATGTAATTAACAAAGGTGCGAGGCCCTCCTGCGCCGCTCTTCGGTGTCTAACTCTAATGCAGTGTTTCCCAAACAGGGTGCCTCCAGATGTTGCAAAACTACAACTCCCAGCATGCCTGGACAGCCAAAGGCTGTCCAGGCATGCTGGGAGATGTAGTTTTGCAACATCTGGAGGCACCCTAGTTGGGAAACACTGCTCTAATGGTATGCTCACACCCATACTGTATACGCTGCAGATTTTATTATATTGATTAACACATTATAACGTCTGCAGCATATACAGTACACGAGAGCATACCCAAATATTGTATTTGAGAATGTGCATGCTCAACTCCCACTCCATTTGTTTTCTATGAGACTTACGATCATTGCCTAGCACTATGTTCTGGCGTCCCGTAGACAGAGACCGGAACGGCAGCCAAGAATATGCGTTGCTGCTCCATATATTTGGGGGACAACTGACCTAAATTCGGTGATCTTTGGATCCCCCCACGATCAGCTGGTAACTTGAAAGGCCCATTCACATTATGTATTTTTGAGCAGAATTCCGCTCCGATTTCCACTGCTGAAAATAGGGTGCAGCAGCCTCCCATTGTTTTCAATAATATTCTGCTGCACCATTCACACTACGGAATTTCAGTGGTGGATGTTCTGCCGTTGAAATTCCGGACATGTTCATTCTTTCAGCGGAATCCACTCAAAAATGCATTGCCGTCTTTGGGGAGGGCGCATTTCCGAGCGGTCCTAGCGCCTGCTTGTTCTGACAGAGCCAGATTCAGAGCCAGATTCCAGGGCAGAGATTCTGTAGTGTGAATGAGCCCTTAATCTTAGGATAACCCCTTCAGGAGTTTGCTACCATTGTATTGTATTCCTCGTGAGAGTAGCAGTATAAAAGGGTTGTCCAAGACTATAAAAACATGGCTACCTTCTTCTTAAAGGGGTACTCCTGTGGAAAACATTTTTTTTTAAATGATTTGGTGCCAGAAAGTTAAACCGATTTGTAAATGACTTCTATTAAAAAAATATTTACCCTTCCAGTACTTTATAGCAGCTGTATGCTACAGAGGAAATTATTTTCTTTTTTAAAGGGGTACTCCGCACCCCTAGACATCTTATCCCGTGACGTCACAACTGCGCCCCATGTGACATCACGCCCCGCCCCCTCAATGCAAGTCTATGGGAGGTCCGTCACGCCCCCTCCCATAGACTTGCATTGAGGGGGCGGGGCGTCACAAGGGGCAGAGTCGTGACATCACGCTCGTCCGCCATCGTGGTCGGGCTCCGAAGCCTCTGGCGTTGCCGGTGTGAGGTGGAAGCCGTACAGGTGGGTGCAGCAGCCGAGATACCGGGGGCCCCCAGCAGCGGGACCCCGGCGATCTGACATCTTATCCCCTATCCAAAGGATAGGGGATAAGATGTCTAGGGGTGCGGAGTACCCCTTTAATCTCTTTTTTGTCTTGTCCACTGTGCTCTCTGCTGACACCTGATGCCCATATCAGAAACTGTCCATGGCAGGAGAAAATCCTCACAGCAAACCTATGCTGCTCTGGACAGTTCCTGACAAGGACAGAGGTGTCAGCAGAGAGCACTGTGGACAAGACAAAAAAGAAATTCAAAAAGAAAAAAAAATTCCTCTGTAGCATACAGCTACTAAAAAGTACTGGAAGTGTAAAGATTTTTTAATAGAAGTCATTTACAAATCTGTTTAACTTTATGGCACCAGTTGATTTAAAAAAAAAAAAAAATTCCACCGGAGTACCCCTTTAAAGGGGATATCTCATGGAATAAAACTTATCCCCTATCAGTGCAGAGAGATGCAGCGTACGCTGAGCGGTACAGTTGAAAAGGCAACTGTGCAACACCGAGAAAGTTCCGTGCAAGAGTCACATTTATCATTAAAGGGCACATGCATGGAACTCACTGTTCTGGACTTACATCGGCACTGATAAATATCATCAGAAGCAGGGCTCAAGTCCTGCAGGAACGCATGGGAACTGAGTTCCTGCACTTTTTCCACAGCAAGGACACTGTTCCCGTTAGCAGAAGTCCTGCAGGACTAATCCTGGAGTGGAAATCTTGGGTGAGTTCCTACACTTTTTTCCCCAGGACTTGACCCCTGATCAGAAGAGTTTAGAAATTGTTACTGCTGATGTGGTTAGCCCACTGAGGATAGTCTAGACCAGTTGTCCCCAAACTGTGGACCTCCAGCTGTTGCAAAACTACAACTCTCAGCATGCCCAAGGTCACTCTATTCCAGTGGTCTCCAACCTGTGGACCTTCGGACATTGGCTGTCTGGGCATAAATTCCACAGTTTGGGGACCACTGGTCCAGGGCATGCTGGGAGTTGACGTTTTACAACAGCTGGAGGTCTACAGTTTGGGGACCATTGGTCTAGACCAGTGGTATTCAACCTGCGGACCTCCAGATGTTGCAAAACTACAACTCCCAGCATACCCGGACAGCCGTTGGCTGTCCGGGCATGCTGGGAGTTGTAGTTTTGCAACATCTGGAGGTCCGCAGGTTGGAGACCACTGGTCTAGACTATCCTCAGAGAGGTAAAGGCATCAGCAGCAACAATCTCTAAACTGTACTTATGATGCGCTACAATGTATCCGACCTTCAGATGTCGGCTGTCTGGGCATGCTGGGAGTTGTAGTTTTGCAACATCTGAAGGTCCACAATTTGGAGTCCACTGGACTAGAATTACTTTTGCTGTCAGAGTATAGTGGGAGTTGTAGTTTTGCGACATCTCGGCATCCACAGTTAAGAGACCAATGGACTAGAGTGACTTCGGCTGTCCGGGCATGCTGGGAGTTGTAGTTTGGCAACATCTAGAGGTCCACAGTTTGCCGACCACTGGTCTTTACTGTATACAAATCTCTGTTGTACTATATATTAGGTTTTTAAAACTTGGACAGCAAGCAGAGGTCTTGAAAATGAGCAAGTAAAAAGTTAGTTAGAAAGTTGCATAACTTTTCATGACCCGGCAAATTATTTACGCAAGACCGGGCAACCCCAGCAACCATTCTGTAGGCAAACACTTAACCTTAGAACACTAGCCAGGACACACAAGACGTGACAGGAATACATTCTTATCGCTGGCACTGAATGCGGTGTATCCCAGTGTGCTGCTAGCTCTGCAGTGTGTGCCTGGTAATGGTGCAGGAAGGCCGGGTTCACACCACATTTCTGCAATACAGTTCCCTAGAAGGTTTTTGATGAAAAACTAATTCCTCAAAATCAGACTAAACTGTATCAAAACGTGTGTACAAATTTTAATCCGTATACGGTTTGAAAAGTGATGTCCAGTTGCATCCGTTTTTTAAGAAAAAAACATATACATTTTCATTCCATGAATGAAATAAAGTTATAAATAAGTTATAAATATGAATAAAGTTTCACTTGTTTGATTGAAATTCCAAGAAAAAAAACTGTGCAAAGTCAAAAACCGTATGGTGCAAACCGGATGGAACCGTACGCACATACGGTTCTGTACAGTTCCCATTGACTCCCATGTTAAAAAAAACGTAAACGCTTCAATACGGTTTTTCGCTCGGACCAAAAATCCTGGCAGGCTACGGTTTTTGGTCCGAGAAAAAAAAAAATCAAACATTTTGTCAGACAAAATCAAACATTTTGGTTTGAAAAATGATGTCCGGTTTTATCCGTTTTTCAAGAAAAAGAACGTATACGTTTTTAACTTTTCATTCCATTATGAATAAAGTTTCACTTGTTTGATTGAAATTCTAAGAAAAAGAAACTGTGCAAAGTCATAAACCGTATGATGCAAACCGGATGGAACCGTACGCACCTACGGTTCCGTACGGTTCCCATTGACTCCCATGTTTAAAAAAAAAAAAAACGTATACGTTTCAATATGGTTTTTCGCCTGGACCAAAAATCCTGGTAGGCTACGGTTTTGGGTACGGGAAAAAAAAACTGACAAAACCGTACAGGATGCAAAACGGACACAACCGGATGCATCTTTTGGCATACGATTTTCAATAGAGAGTCGATGCAAACGGTTTTCAATACGGATTGAATTGAAAACGTATATGGGAACTGTATTGCAAAAACGTGGTGTGAACCCGGCCTAACAGGGCGCATCGTGTGGTGAATGGCGGTACTGCGGCCTCTGACCTGGGAGTGCAGCAGTTCCCATAGCAGTCTGTTGCGGGCATGGTGTCTCCGTGGGGCTGGACTGCTGGGACTCCGGGGATAATTTCAGCTTTCTCCTGATGCTGAGGAAAAGAAAACAAAGGAAATTAGCCGAGTATTGTGGGTGAAACCCAAGGCGGTGGCAACCATTCAAATAATAGCTAACCCAGGCGTGAAACCGCACGATGCATCCCAGCATATTGTTTATTTAGCGTAAAGGGGAAATATTAGGTAATTATTATTTTTTTTTAACCTAAAACAGCACAGTTCTTGAGTATTCCTTAAAGGGGTACTTACTCCGGTGGAAAACTTTTATTTTTAAAATCAACTGATGCCAGAAAGTTAAACAGATTTGTAAATCAGTTCTATTAAAAAATCTTAATCCTTCCAGTACTTATTAGCTGCTGAATACTACAGTAGAAATTATTATCTTTTTGGAACACAGAGCTCTCTGCTGACATCACGAGCACAGTGCTCTCTGCTGACATCTCTGTCCATTTTAGGAACTGTCCAGAGCAGCATATGTTTTCTATGGGGATTTTCTCCTACTCTGGACCTACACTGGTTGCGCGGGTGGACCAACCACGGTTCCCGTTGCGCATCATGAATAACGCGATATGTGGGACCATACCCTTAGGCTAAGTTTCCACTTGGTTTTTTTCCTGTCAGTTTTTGGAATACTGCCACTGAAGTTCTTGAGCCAAAGCCAGAAGAGTATTTAAAGGGGTACTCCGGTGCTAAGACATCTTATCCCCTATCGAAAGGATAGGGGATAAGATGCCCGATCGTGGGGGTCCCGGCGCTAGCACCCCGCCCCCGTGGGGGTCTTGCACGCAGCCCCCCGCCCCCATGTGACAACACGCTCCGCCTACTCACATAGGCTTGCATTCAGGGGCGGAACGTGACGTCACACGGGGGCGGGGCCGTGACGTCACAATGCTCCGGCCCCCGTGATCGCCAGTAATCAGACCCGGAGCGAACGTGCTTCGGGGACTGATTCTAACGGGGTGCTGCGTGCAAGATCAGGGGGGGTCCCTAGCGGCGGGACCCCAGCGATCAGGCATCTTATCCCCTATCCTTTGGATAGGGGATAACATGTCTTAGCGCCGGAGTACCCCTTTAAAGGGGTACTCTGCCCCTAGACATCTTATCCCCTATCCAAAGGATAGGGGATAAGATGTCAGATCGCCGCAGTCCCGCTGCTGGGGACCCCTAGGATCCCCGCTGCGGCACCGCGCTATCATTACAGCACAGAGCGAGTTCGCTCTGCACGTAATGACGGACGATACAGGGGCCGGAGCATCGGTACGTCACGGCTCCGCCCCTGGTGATGTCACGGCCCGCCCCTTTCAATACAAGTCTATGGGAGGGGGCGTGGCAGTCATCACGCCCCCTCCCATAGACTTGCATTAAGGGGACGGGCCGTGATGTCACGAGGGGCGGAGCCATGACGTACCGATGCTCCGGCCCCTGTATCGTCCGTCATTACACACAAAGCAAACTCGCTCTGTGCTGTAATGATAGCGCGGTGCCGCAGCGGGGATCCCGGGGATCCCCAGCAGCGGGACCATGGCGATCTGACATCTTATCCCTTATCCTTTGGATAGGGGGTAAGATGTCTAGGGGCGGAGTACCCCTTTAAATACACTTCTGGCTTTTGCTCAAAAACTGCAGTGGCAGTATTCCAAAAACTGACAGAAAAAAAACCAAGTGGAAACTTAGCCTTAGAGTGTGCAGGGAGGCACCATTTAGACTCAAGTCCAGTTTGTGTTCTACATTTTTTGTTGACCCCTTTCTCCAACCCAGTGCTTCCCAACCAGGGTGCCTCCAGCTGTTGCAAAACTACAACTCCCAGCAAGCCCGGACAGCCAAAGGCTGTCCGGGCATGCTGGGAGTTGTAGTTTTGCAACAGCTGGAGGCACCCCGGTTGGGAGGCACTGCTCTAACCTAATGATGGCATTCAATTAAAAAGATAAGCTCTGAAACAGCGGTAGGCAAAAGGGTTATTGAGGAATAGAAAAAATAGAGCTGTTATCGTCTAGCAACAGCACCACACCTGTCCTAAGGTTGTTTTGGGTATAACAACTAGGCTCCATTAACTTCAATGGAACGGAGCTGCAATACCAGACACAACCTGAGGACAACAGTGGTGCTGTTATTGGAAGAAATCAGCTCAAGGCAAATTCATCTTGTAGTGGCTCAAAGCTCTTGAAAGTGCCAGCCTGGGAGAGTGGCGTCACCTTAACATGAGTTTTTATTTTTAATATATTGTAAAATATAATATTCACGTAGTATAATAAAATGCAATATAATACCATATAATAGACAATACAATGTAACGTATATAGCCTGAGGCCAGGTTACCTGTCTTCGCAGTGTAGGTGCCCCATGTTTCCAGAGAGGCAGGTGACAGGGGAGAGACCCAGATCTGGAGAGAAGCTCAGCCCCTCATCTAAGCTGCTGTCACCGCTGCCGGGGTCCTGGTCATTACTGACCCCTAGTAGATCATCGCCATCCAGGGCATAAGACATTGCAGCTCTGTATATTACAGCTCTGATCTTGTATATTACAGCTCTGATCTTCTATATTACAGCTCTGATCTTGTATATTACAGCTCTGATCTTCTATATTACAGGTCTGATCTTCTATATTACAGCTCTGATCTTGTATATTACAGCTCTGATCTTCTATATTACAGCTCTGATCTTCTATATTACAGCTCTGATCTTCTATATTACAGCTCTGATCTTGTATATTACAGCTCTGATCTTCTATATTACAGCTCTGATCTTCTATATTACAGCTCTGATCTTGTATATTGCAGCTCTGATCTTCTATATTACAGCTCTGATCTTCTATATTACAGCTTTGATCTTCTATATTACAGCTTTGATCTTCTATATTGCACCTCTGATCTTGTATATTAGAGTTCTGGTCTTGTATATTGCAGCAGCTCTTGTATATTGCAGCTCTGATCTTGTATATTGCAGCTCTGATCTTGTATATTACAGTTCTGATCTTGTATATTGCAGCAGCTGTTGTATATTGCAGCTCTGATCTTGTATATTGCAGCTCTGATCTTGTATATTGCAGCTCTGATCTTGTATATTACAGTTCTGGTCTTGTATATTGCAGCAGCTCTTGTATATTGCAGCTCTGATCTTGTATATTGCAGCACCGATCTTTTATATTACAGCTTTGATCTTCTATATTACAGCTTTGATCTTCTATATTACAGCTCTGATCTTGTATATTGCAGCACCGATCTTCTATATTACAGCTTTGATCCTGTATATTACAGATCTGATCTTGTCCATTGCAGCAGCTCTTTTATATTACAGCTCTGATCTTGTATATTGCAACACCAATCTTCTATATTACAGCTCTGATCTTCTATATTGCAGCACCTCTCTTGTATATTAAAGCTCTTATCCTGTATATTACAGCTCTGATCTTGTATATTGCAGCACCGATCTTCTATATTACAGCTTTGATCCTGTATATTACAGCTCTGATCTTCTATGTTACAGCTTTGATCTTCTATATTGCAGCTTTGATCCTGTATATTGCAGCTCTGATCTTTCTATATTACAGCTTTGATCTTCTGTATTGCAGCACCTCTCTTGTATATTAAAGCTCTTATCCTGTATATTACAGCTCTGATCTTGTATATTGCAGCACCGATCTTCTATATTACAGCCCCGATCTTCTATATTACAGCTCTGATCTTCTATATTGCAGTACTTCTCTTGTACTGTATATTACAGCTCTGATCTTCTATATTGCAGTACTTCTCTTGTACTGTATATTACAGCTCTGATCTTCTATATTGCAGAACCTCTCTTGTATATTGCAGCACCTCTCTTGTATATTGCAGCTCTGATCTTCTATATTACAGCTCTGATCTTCTATATTGCAGCTTTGATCTTCTATATTGCAGCTCTGATCTTCTATATCGCAGCACTTCTCTTGTACTGTATATTACAGCTCTGATCTTCTATATTGCAGAACCTCTCTTGTATATTGCAGCCCCTCTCTTGTATATTGCAGCTCTGATCTTCTATATTACAGCTCTGATCTTCTATATTGCAGCTTTGATCTTCTATATTACAGCTCTGATCTTCTATATTGCAGCCCCTCTCTTGTATATTGCAGCCCCTCTCTTGTATATTGCAGCACCGATCTTCTATATTACAGCTCTGATCTTCTATATTGCAGCCCCTCTCTTGTATATTGCAGCCCCTCTCTTGTATATTGCAGCACCGATCTTCTATATTACAGCTCTGATCTTCTATATTGCAGAACCTCTCTTGTATATAGCAGCCCCTCTCTTGTATATTGCAGCACCGATCTTCTATATTACAGCTCTGATCTTCTATATTGCAGCCCCTCTCTGGTATATTGCAGCCCCTCTCTTGTATATTGCAGCACGGCTCTTGTATATCTGGTATCAGGATGCTGTACATATGGATACAGAGATGCAGAAAGCACAATGATGTGTTTATGTTTAGGTCTCTGGTCACACAAAGCCTTTCATCTGCTGCTTGTTTGCCTGTCCCCTCTCTGTCACCATATAATGAATGGCTCCTGGTGATGGTATCTACAACAAGCAGAGAGCAGAACAGCTGACTAGTCCCCAGGAGGCTTTGAGAAGCCAAGTGTCTCCCAGGCCTTGTTTGTGGGCAGGGTCCGGCATCCTAGGAAGCTGTCGCTGTGAGTCCCTAGCGAGGCGGTTACTGATGGTTATAATTATTTCTTGCACTGTTGTTAGCTGGTGACTTCATCCCTGCTGGGATAGAGCCTGGCGTTCAAATTGTAGAAAAAATACCGTAAATAAAAAAGCCAATCGTGTTGCTGTTTAATTATCGTACACTAAAAAAAAAAGAAAACACATGGGACAAAGGTATAAAAGAAAATATGCAAAAAACAAACACTTTATCGATAAAATAAATATTTAAAAGAATAAATAAAATAAAAAAACAATCAAAACGGCAAATAATTGGCACTGTCACACACAAAGGTAAATGATATGGGGAGACAAATAAATCACGGCCCAATGGATTGCATGTAAAAGGTATAACGGTACGAAAAGTGCATAAACTACGCAACATATACACCATAGAAGTATAAGCAGGTACTGTATTTTTCGCTGTATAAGACGCACTTTTTCTTCCCCAAAACTGGGGGGGGGGAAAGTCTGTGCGTCTTATACGGTGAATACACCCCTATCGGGTCGGTCCCTGCGGCCATCAACAGCCGGGACCCGTGGCTAATACAGGACATCACCGATCGCAGTGATGCCCTGTATTAACCCTTCAGACGCGGCGATCAAAGCTGACCGCCGCGTCTGAAGCGAAAGTCGGGCTGTTCGGGACCGCGGCGGTGAAATTGCGGCGTCCCGAACAGCTTACAGGACACCGGGAGGGACCTTACCTGCCTCCTCGGTGTCTGCTCCGTGCCGGGATCCCCTGCATGGCGGCGCTCTCCTTCGACGTCATCACGTCGTCGCGCACGCCGTCCCGTCATCCAATAGGAGCGGCGTGCGTAGCGACGTGATGACTGCGACGGAGAGCGTGGATCCCGGGGAAGAAGACGTCCAGAGCGTCGGGGACACCCCGGGGACACGGTGACAGCGATGGAGTGACATCCAGGGCAGCGGTGACGAGCGGTGACGGGTCCGGAGTGGCGGGGACACGTGAGTATTACCTCCTATCCAGTGGTCTTCAACCTGCAGACCTCCAGATGTTGCAAAACTACAACTCCCAGCATGCCCGGACAGCCAACGGCTGTCCGGGCATGCTGGGAGTTGTAGTTTTGCAACATCTGGAGGTCCGGAGGTTGAAGATCACTGTTGGGTGCAGAATCTTTTTTTTCTAGATTTTGCACCTTTAAAATTGGGTGCGTCTTATATGCCGGTGCGTCCTATAGGGCGAAAAATACGGTACATTAGGGGAGAGTTATCACTCTGTGTTTAGCTACACACGTTTTTAGAACTAACTTACTAGGATCAAGTTACGTGTGCATAAAAGTCGAATGCAGTAAGGGTGGGTTCACACCACGTTTTTCAAGTACGTTTCCCGTATACGTTTTCATTATTGAAATCGTATGGAACCGTATTGAAAACCGTATACACAGACAAATAACTGAAAACCATATGCACCCCGATTGCGTACGGTTTGCTTGCAATACAGTTTTCTCCCATTCTCAAAACCGTAGTTGACCACGGTTTTGTCTCCGGTTTAAAAACCGTACTGCAACCGCATACGTTTTTTTTGGACGTCAATGGAAAACACACATGTATACAGTTCCATACAGGAAACCGTATACGTTTTTTACTTTGCACATGCGCATTTGCATCCTAAAGTCCCCACCCAACACCCCTCCCATTAAAAATGGACAACATTTAAAAAAAAGGTATGGAAAAAAAAACAGACGGAACTGTATGCACTTTTAAAAAACAGTATACGGTTTAAAAAACTTATACGGTTTACTTTTTCCCATACTGTTCCATCTGTTTTTTTGCCATACGGTTTTCTTTAGAAAAACGTATTGAAAACAGTTCGGCAAAAACGTGATGTGAACCCAGCCTAACACAGATTTATGGAACGCAACGTGTGCTACGTTAATTTGTTTTGTGAGTGTTATACGCTCATTGAAGTCTACGGAGGGAGATTAAAATATGGATGAATCCGTTTTTAAAGGAGTACTCCGGCGAAAATAACAGGGGTCCGACTACTGGGGCCCCCTGCGATCTCCAGGACCGGACCCAGGTGCTCTCAGTGAGGAGCACGCACTCCATTCAATTTTATGTGGGCGCCGATGATGCCGAGAGCTGCACTCTGGTCTTTTCGGCGCTTCCATACAAATGAATGGAGTGCGTGTTGTCCACCGGTAGATGACACTCGTTCCTCGCTGAGAGCGTCTGGGTCCCATCCTGGAGATTGCGGGGGACCCCGTAGCCAGACCCCCTGCGATCAGCTACTTATCCAAGATCCCCTATCCTGTGTATAGCGGATAAGTTCATTTTCGCCAGAGATCTCTTTTAATACGTAACATGTGCATATTTCATCAGTATTTTTAGTTATTTTTACGATTCCTATTTCAAAATGTAATTTAAAGGGGTATTCCAGGAAAAAACTTTTTTTTTTATATCAACTGGCTCCAGAAAGTTAAACAGATTTGTAAATTACTTCTATTAAAAAATCTTAATCCTTTCAATAATTATCAGCTGCTGAAGTTGAGTTGTTGTTTTCTGTCTGGCAACAGTGCTCTCTGCTGACATCTCTGCTTGCCTCGGGAACTGCACAGAGTAGAAGAGGTTTGCTGTGGGGATCTGCTTCTAAACTGGGCGGTTCCCGAGACAGTACTGAAAGGATTAAGATTTTTTAATAGAAGTAATTTACAAATCTGTTTAACTTTCTGGAGCCAGTTGATATATATATATATATATATATAAAACATTTTTTTTTCCTGGAATACCCCTTTAATTTTCTGCCTAGAGGACTCTGTATGAAATGCTAAATTATTACAGTTTTAATTACTAGTGATGAGCGGCAGGGGCCATATTCGAATTCACGATATTTTGCGAATATATTGACGATTATTCGTCCTATGCCTATTCGCTATGTTCGTTCACTTTTTTTTCAATGCGAAAATAGGCATGGAAAATTCTCATAAAAATTTGCGTAAAAATTTGCATGTGTAAAAATATTTGTCGTTACGAATATATCGCACTATATTCTAAATATTTGCGAAATCGCGAAGTGCCGATATTCGCGATAAAAATTAGCATTACGAATATTCGTGCTCAAAACTATTAATTACTGATGAAATCTTGTGGCCATTTCATCTGAAAACGTCCTTATTAGGGAAGGGAATCTCCGCCTGAAGATATTCCGGGTCGGAGATTTTGAGCGGCCGCTACTGAAATCCTTCAGCGATAAGACTGCTCGGACCTGCGTCGTCACCATTGAAAGCAATGCAGTCAGCGCGCAATTCCACTGAATGAACGAATATGTTTTCAGCATGTGAATTTTCCGACGCTAAAATTCCTCAGTGTGAATGGGTCAGCGGAATCTGCGTGAAGATCTTGTCTTATGGACTATGGGGAAGATTTATCAAAACCTGTTCAGAGGAAAAGTTGCCCATAGCAACCAATCAGATCGCTTCTTTCGTTTTGCAGAGGCCTTGTTAAAAATGAAAGAAGGAATCTGATTGGTTGCTATGGGCAACTAAGCAACTTTTCCTCTGAACAGGTTTTGATAAATCTTCCCCATAGGCCCTAAGGCCATTTGGGGTTACTTTTTCCTATACTGTTCCATCAGTTTTTTTTGCCATACGGCTTTCTTTAGAAAAACTGATTGAAAACAGTATGGCAAAAACGTGACGTGAACCCAGCCTAATTCGGCAATTTTGCAGTCGTAAATGATCATCTGATCGCCGTTCTAGTCATCAAACTGATCGGGATCTATGATCCTTTTTGTTTTTATCATGTATTAATTGAACTTATGATGCTTTTAGTTTAGGTCAACAGGCCAGGACTTGTGGTTGTAATACGGATGTAAAAATGTGGCCCTGGTCAGGACTCAATGGCTACTTAAAGGGGTACTCCGGTGGAAAACATTATTATTTTTTAAATCAACTGGTGCCAGAAAGTTAAACAGATTTGTAAATTACATCTATTAAAAAATCATCCTTCCAGTACTTATTAGCAGCTGTATGCTACCGAGGAAATTCTTTTCTTTTTGAATTTCTTTTTTGTCTTGTCCACAGTGCTCTCTGCAGTGCTGACACCTGATGCCCGTATCAGGAACTGTCCAGAGCAGGAGAAAATCCTCATAGCAAACCTATGCTGCTCTGGACAGTTCCTGACACGGACAGAGGTGTCAGCAGAGAGCACTGTGGACAAGACAAAAAAAAAGAAATTCAAAAAGCAAAGAATTTCCTCTGTAGCATACAGCTGCTAATAAGTACTGGAAGGATAAATAATTTTTGATAGAAGTAATTTAAAAATCTGTTTAACTTTCTGGCACCAGTTCATAAAAAATAAAAAAAATGTTTTTCCACCGGAGTACCCCTTTAACGAATATTGCATATTTGTGGCTCACATATCCTTAGGGCAGTGTTTCTCAAACAGTGTACCTCCAGCTGTTGCAAAACTACAACTCCTAGCATGCCCGCACAGCCAGAGTTGTCCAGGCATGCTGGGAGTTGTAGTTTTGCAACGGAGTACCCCTTTAACGCTTAGGAATATTGCATATTTTGTGGCTCACATATCCCTTAGGGCAGTGTTTCCCAACCAGGGTACCTCCAGCTGTTGCAAAACCACCACTCCTAGCATGCCCGGACAGCCAGAGCTGTCCGGGTATGCTGGGAGTTGTAGTTTTGCAACGGAGTACCCCTTTAACGCTTAGGAATATTGCATATTTTGTGTCTCACATATCCCTTAGGGCAGTGTTTCCCAACTAGGGCACCTCCAGCTGTTGCAAAACTACAACTCCTAGCATGCCCGGACAGCCAGAGGCTGTCCGGGCATGCTGGGAGTTGTAGTTTTGCAACAGCTGGAGGCACCCTGGTTGGGAAACGCTACCTTTGCCTTCACCGTAAATGCATGTCATATTATAGAATGTTAATTTTACCCTATAGCACAATGCAATTTTAATAATTTTTACTTTCAAATAAAGATTTCTATACCAAAATACAACTTTACACCAAAGATTTTCTTCTCTGTGATAACATATAAATCAATTACACGTATATCATTGACTTTGCCTGTAATAACCTACTGGGCAGTCTCGGAAGGGAATAGACAATGTAAATATCATGTCGCTTTGTTTTTGGTTGTTGGTTTGGGGGCTGACTAGTATCCAGGGAGATGGTGTTAAATGGTTAAGCTGCAAATTCTTGCTAAGATCCTGCCTGGACATGTAATGCACTTTACCAGCTGACCCCCTGCAGGAACAATACTGACCCCGATCTGCTCAGTTTAAAGAGCTCTTTTATTGGAGCCAGAAGATTGGAGTTCTCTCAGGCGGCACTCACACCACGTTTTTGCAATACAGTTCCCGTATCAGGTTTTTGAGGAAAAACTGATTCCTCAAAACCTGACTAAACTGTATCAAAACATGTGTACAAATTTTAACCCGTATACAGATAAAAAAACGTATACGGTTTAAAAAATGATGTCCGGTTGCATCCGTTTTTTTAAGAAAAAAAATGTATACGTTTTTAACTTTTCGCTCCATTATGAATAAAGTTTCACTTGTTTGATTGAAATTCCGAGAAAAGAAAAACTGTGCAAAGTCAAAAACCGTATGGTGAAAACCGGATGGAACCGTAGACACATACAGTTCTGTACGGTTCCCATTGACTCCCATGTTAAAAAAAAAAAAAGTATACGGTTTAATACAGTTTTTCACCCGGACCAAAAACCATGGTAGGCTACGGTTTTGGGTACGGGGAAAAAACTGACAAAACCGTACAGGATGCAAAACGGACACAACCGGATGCATCTTTTGGTATGCGGTTTTCAATGGAGAGTCAATGCATACGGTTTTCAATATGGTTCCATACGGTTTTCCCATAAAAAACGTATATGGGAACTGTATTGCAAAAATGTGGTGTGAATGCACCCTAAGGGTAGTGGACCCATGTCACACACGGCATGGATCCACAGCGTATTTTACGCCGTGCATCCGCCGATAATGGGCCCCACAGTGTGCCTCAGGCTGTGCATGCCTGCTCGTAGCAGCTACGAGTAGACACACAGCGATCTGCGAGTTGCCGCGTGCATTCGCAGTGTACTCGCAGACATTGCGGTCACGCTCCCTGAGATAGGTCGAGAGCAGCCGCGATGTGTGCGACTATACTGCGCATGCATGCTGTGACTCGTAGAACACTGTGCGTCTGCTCCTACCGGCGGACTGCCGATACAAGCAGGCAGGCACAGCTGAAGGCACACTGAAGGGTCCGTCATCGTAAAACAGGCTTCATTACCTGCGGAATTTCCACAGAGGATTTTGCTACATTGACTTCAATGGGTCAGCAGAAAATCTGCAAAAGAATCTTCAGGCAGAAAATTTCCTCACAGAGATTCCGAGTATGGCCAGCGCCGACTGAATCAGTTGGCGCTAGGAACGCGTGGTCATTGCAGTCTCCAATAGACTGCAATGTGTTCCGCGAGTATTCAAGCGGATTTTCCGTTACAAATCTGTTTTACAAAAAAAAATTTTCCACAGGAGTACCCCTTTAAAGTCAATGGTAGCAAAATCCGCTGCAGACTTTCCGCAGCAAATATGCTGCAGAAAATTGGCAGGTAATCCGCCTGTGTGAACGTACCCTAAGGGGAATTTCACACATACAGTATCCGCTGTGGATTTGCAGCCGTGTTCAACTTTTTATTTGAAGTGGATCAACAGCATAAAATCTGCAGCAGTAAATCTAGGGGTTACATTGACACGTACCCTAGTTGAACACGGAAAATAATCCACAGCAGATCTGCAGCATCAGATCCATAGTGGACACAAAGGCCCTGATTTACTTAGAGTGTTGTGTAGGTTTCTTTGTGGGTTTTAATTCCCTACAATTATTTTTCCATGGTATTTTATTTCCCTACATTTTCCTCTTTTCCCTAAGTTTTTTTTTTTTTTTTTTACACATGGTCTGATCTGTCTGGTTTTCCAGATATCATATCCACCACATTTTCTGTGGGGACATTAGTAAATATGTTTTTTTTTTTTTTTTTTTAATGTCAGGGACACGCCCCCTTTCAACAGCCACGCCCCCTTTCCCAGCAACCATGCCCCCTTTTCTGGTTTTCTGAGTATAATGGAGAGTTGGTGTTTTTTTTTTTTTTTTTGAACACTGGCGCAAATTCTGGCGCAGACACAATTTGTGGCGCAATGTGACACATTTTGGCGCACAACCCGACAAAACAGGTCGGTTTACAATAGTAAATCAGGGCCAGTATGTAGATTGTAGATTATGTTTACACGCGCATACTTTGCTGTAGATTTGCTGAAGCAGATTTTCTAATGCTAAGGCCAGAGAAAATCCACCTGAATCATCCGGCTCTGCACCACATATTCATTGCGGTCCCCATAGACGGCATTGTTTTCAGTGCGAATTCTGCATAAAGAATTAGCAAGCTCATAACTTTGGTGGTGGAATTTCAGCTGTGGAATTCCGTAGTGTGCAATGAGCATTGACCGAAATGGGATTCTGCTGCACTAGAATTTCTATTGGATTTCTGCTTTGAAATTCCACTCGGAAATTCTGTAGTGTGAATGGGAGTGCGGAATCCCATAGACGTCTATGGGCTTTAAGCTGAGGAGGAATTCCGCAAGCAGAAATTCTGCCATGTAAATAGACCCTTAGGGGACGTTCACACGAGCGGATTTACAGCGTATTTTACGCTGCGGATCCGCTGGTGAAGGCCCCGCTCTATGCTGTCTTTACTTGTGCCTGCTGGTAGCGGCAATACGCCGCGAAGAGCAGACATACTGCAGCGATGCGTTCGGCGTACTTGCACATCGCGGCCGCTCTCCCTGCTCTGAGCTAGGCAGAGAGCTCTCGCGATGTGCGAGTATACTGCGACTCGCACATCGCAGTGTGTCTGCTCGTAGCGGCAATACGCCGCTACGAGCAGACACACTGCGATGTGCGAGTCGCAGTATACTCGCACATCGCGGGAGCTCTCTGCCTAGCTCAGAGAAGGGAGAGCGGCGAAAATCCACTCGTGTGAACGTACCCTTAGGCTAGGTTCACACTACGGAATCTCTGGGCCGCACTCGGAATCCAGACCGCGTGGACACTGCAGTCTCCAATAGACTGCAATGTCTTCCGCGAGTATTTCTGCCTGAAGCATGAGCAACGCCATTCTTCAGGCGGAAATTTTCAATCGGATTTTCCGTTCACAAATTCCTTTTCACAAATTCCGAAGTGTGAATTTGTGACCGGAAACCCATTCACTACACTATGCATTTTAGCAAGCGGAATTTCTGCCTGCAATTTAAAAGCGGAATTGCAGGCGGAAATTCCGTAGTGTGAATCTAGCCTAAGGGTAAATTCAAACATGGCAGATTTGCTGCAGAAATGTCTGTTGCATCAATCTAAATGGAGTTATTTTGGGAATGTCAGCATATCCTATAGCCTAAAAAAAGGAAGGAAAAAAGTACCGGTATAGGTAAAGCCACACATTTTCCAGGAATTTGGCTGAAAGAATTAACATGTTCATTCTTTCGAAGGAATCTGGATCTCTAGTGTACCCTAGGGGGTCTTCTCCTGTGGTAGCAGCTTCGGGGGCTGGTGGGGGTGTTAGGTTGGCTGATGCGGCTAGGGGGGAGGTCTATGTTTGCTTTGAGGGACCCTTAGGGGCGCACCTGAAAGTGGAGGTGAGAGAAAAAATTTGGAAGCGGGAGTATGTGGATATATTTTCACTACTCCCGCTTGAAAAATTTTATCTGGACAGGGTTCCGCCTGACGAGTTGAAGCGGTTGGAGAAAGTGGAGGAGGAGGAGCGTCGGCGGTATCGGCTGATTCCGCGGACCTTCTCGAACTGGCTTCAGGCCTTTGCCAGCGTAGTGGGGGAAAAGGCGCCGGAGCACTGCTCCGGCCTCTTTTGCTATATGGATGCTGTGGGGGAAGCTTATCGGGTCTATGGGGGCTTGGCGTGGCTGCGGTACGATGAACAGTTCTGGCAGCGGATGGCGATGCGTCCTGACTTGCGGTGGGACCACAAAGATATCGGGTTGTGGATGCAGCTTATGGCGGCTCCACGCAGCGGGACCGGGTTGCAGTCCTTTCGGGATGGTGCCGGAGGAGTCGGGTCAAGGACGGGACGGTCGGCTGGTGCAGGAAAAGGGGTGTGTTGGCAATTCAATGAGGGGAATTGCAAGTTTGGAGCCGAGTGCTGTTTTAAGCACGGGTGTTCCGGCTGTGGGGGGGGGGGGGGGGTTGGTGGTTAACGGTTTGTCCCGTTGCTTCCGTGGGGTGGAAGGGCAAGCAGGGAGAGGCTGACCAGAAGAGGGGCGACCCCGGTTCAGGTGGCAAGGATGGAGCCTTTCCTCGCCAGTTACCCAAATAGACAGGCGGCGGAGTTGTTGAGGTCTGGGTTTACGGATGGCTTCCGCATTCCCTTTGTGGGGGTTGAGTCGGGGGGTGGGGTGGTGCGGAATCTGGTCTCGGCATTAGCCCGCCCAGAGTTAGTTAGGGAAAAGTTGTTGAAGGAGGTGGCCTTGGGTAGGATGGCTGGACCGTTTGAGTCGCCTCCGTTGGACGGATTGCGGGTTTCCCCCTTGGGATTGGTTCCCAAGAGGGAGCCCAACAAGTTTCGCCTCATTCACCACCTCTCCCATCCGGCTGGGGGGTCGGTATTGACCCAGCGCTCTGTGCCGTGTCGTATACTTCCTTTGACGCGGCTTTGTCTTGGGTCCGGAGGTATGGCAAGCGGGCCTTATTGGCCAAGACAGATATTGAGGCGGCTTTCCGTTTGTTGCCAGTGCACCCGGACAGTTTTGAGTTGTTGGGGTGTTGTTTGGCGGGGTCAGTTTTTTGTTGACTTGCTCCATCTCCTGCGCGTATTTTGAGCAGTTTAGCTCCTTTTTGGAGTGGGTGGTGCGGAGTGAGTCCCGTTTGGACTCAGTGTTGCACTACCTGGACGACTTTCTTTTTCTGGGTCTGGCTGGATCTCGGGTGTGCGCCATTTTGTTGCACGAAATGGAGCGGCCGGCGGGTTGGTTTGGTGTCCCGTTGGCTACGGATAAAACGGAAGGTCCTGCAAATTCGGAGAAATTCTTGGGCATAGTTATCGACACTATGGCCATGGAATGTCGGCTGCCAGAGGACAAGTTGGCTGAGCTGAGGGAGTTGGTGGCGCGGGCGTGTCGGGTGCGCAAGTTAAAACTGCGGGAGGTCCAGTCATTGCTGGGCCGTCTCAATTTTGCTTGCCGGATCATGCCCATGGGGAGGGTCTTTTGCCGACGCTTCGCTACGGCGGGCGTCACTAAGGCTAACCACTATGTGAGGTTGTCGGCGAGTTTGCGGGCTGACCTGGGGGTATGGCAGGAATTTTTGGGTAGGTACAACGGTCGGAAGGTGGTGATGGAGAGGTCGATGTCCAACGTGGACTTAGACTTGTATACTGATGCGGTGGGGGTCTGTGGTTTTGGGGCGTACCTTCAGGGTCAGTGGTGTGTGGGGCGATGGCCGGTGGCGTGGCAGGAGTCAGGTTTGACTAGGAATCTCGCTTTTTTGGAACTGTTTCCGATTTTGGTGGCAGTGGTGGTTTGGGGCGAGTTGTTTCGCAATAGGAAGGTGTGCTTTCATTGCGACAACATGGGAGTGGTCTTGGCCATAAACAACCAGACGGCGAATTCACCGCCGGTGGTTACGCTGCTGCGGCACTTGGTGTTGAGGGTGTTGGAACTCAATTCACATGTGGTGGCGTTGAACGTGCCTGAGGTGGATAATTCGGTGGCTGACGCTCTCTCTCGTCTACAGTGGGACAGTTTTCGGGAACTGGTGCCGGATGCAGAGGAGACCGGCGTTCCGTGCCCGGAATGGCTGTGGCGACTGGTTTAGAGGTGGCGCTTGCTTTAGTCTGTCGGTCAGGGAGCCAGGCAATTTCGGTGTCATATCGGCGCTGGTGGACGGATTGGGAAAAGCTGGTGGGGCAGTTGTCCATTGCGGGTGCCTCCTCTGATTGGGAGGCGGCTCTTTTGTTTTACGTTGGTAGGGCGTTTTGCGAGGGCGTGTCTCCGTCAGGTATTAGTCGGCGGATGTCGGCGCTGGTTTTTTGGTTTAAGGTTAGGGGTTTGCCCGACGTGACTAAGTCGTTTTTGGCGGGGGTTCTGGAGGGGGTCGGTGGCCAGGGATGTGCGGCGTCCGGTGACTTTTCCCCTTTTGGGGCGTTTGGGGTAGGCTTTGGCGGGGATTTGTTTTTCGGACTACGAATGTCGTTTGTTTCGTCTGGCTTTCGCGCTGGCATTTTTCGGCACGTTTCGTATTTCAGAGCTGGTGGCTCCTAGTTGTAAGCGGGTTGGGGGTCTACTTTTTTCGGACGTTTGTCTTGTCGATGGGGTGTTGCGGTGTTTTTTGGTGCGTTCAAAGAGGGATCAGGTTTGTCGT
This sequence comes from Hyla sarda, assembly GCF_029499605.1. Classification (NCBI taxonomy): domain Eukaryota; kingdom Metazoa; phylum Chordata; class Amphibia; order Anura; family Hylidae; genus Hyla; species Hyla sarda. The sequence continues at coordinate 36,813,601 of NC_079195.1, read as the reverse complement.
GGGGTGACTGTTCATTTGGCGACCTTGCGGGGCTCACCTATGTGTCTGGTTTTTTGTTATACTGCCTTTTTGGCGGTGTGGGGAGGGGGGGTTGTTGGTCCTCTTTTGATGCATGCGGACGGCGTTTTTTTGTCACGTTTTCAGTTTGTTGGGGTTTTTCGGAAATGTTTGGCGGCGATTGGGTGCGCGGCGGAGGGATACAGCTCTCACTCCTTCCGTATTGGTGCGCCCACTGAGGCGTTTCGGTGGGGCCTGGGCCCGGAGGTTATTAGGCGGATTGGGAGGTGGGAGTCGGAAAGGTTTCAATTGTATGTACGTCCTCATTTGGTGTAATGCATGTGTTTTGTGTGCTGTTTTGTATTGTATTTGTCTTTGTCGTTTCAGGTGCCGGCCCGGGATTGATATGGATCATCGGGCACTCCTATGTGGTGCAAGGTGGGGTGCGGGCTGGTGTGCGTCCGGCTGGTCGCCAATTGGGGTTAGCTGGTGCTGAAGGGCAGGTTCATTGGTTGGGGAAGAGTGGGATGAGGTGGGCCGAGTTGTTGGCAAGGATCCAATTTTTTGTCCAGCTGAACAGGGCTCCCGATGTTATCATGATTCATCTTGGGGTTAATGATTTGGGTGTTCGGAGGTCCCGGGACTTGATTCGGGACATAAGTTGGACCTTTTGAGGTTGTGGTCCTCCTTCCCTGGCCTGGTAGTTGTCTGGTCGGAGATGGTGGCCAGGCGCAAGTGGCGGCAGGCCCGCTCGGTTGTTGCCTTAAACAGAGCCAGGGTTAAGATCAATAAGGTTGTCAGCAAGTTTGTGGCACGGAATGGGGGCCTGGTGGTGCGCCACCGGGACCTGGAAGGCGGAGCTCCCGAGTTCATGGATGATGATGGTGTCCATCTCAATGTGTTTGGCATGGACTTGTGGCTTTTAGAGATTAAGGAGGTGGTGGTCAGAGCCCTTGGTTTGTGGAGGAACGGGGACAAGTGAAAGGGGTCACTTGCCGCCGTTGTGGCGGGGGCAGGAGTGGGACCTGGAGGCACCTGTGTATGGCATGATCAAGATGGGAGAGAGTGTGGAGGTGGGCTGGGAGCGGTTCCCAGCCCGATGGAGAAGTCATCAGGGGGACATGGGTCCCAGGACGGTTGGGGGCCTCACAATCGGTGACCCTGTGCAGGTGACTTGCGGCTAGGGGCAAGTGAGGCCCCATAAGAAGTTGGGTAATAGTGCCTTCAGGTCCTCCTCCTGTGATAGGGACAATTGTTGTTCACAATGTTAGAATTGCTTGTTATTTATTAAAGGGGCTGCTGTGGCCTGTTTACACCAACACCTTGTCTTGTCATGTTTTAACCCCTTAAGGACCGGGTGTTTTTCCGTTTTTGCATTTTCGCTTTTTGCTCCTTGCCTTTAAAAAATCATAACTCTTTCAATTTTGCACCTAAAAATCCATATGATTGCTTATTTTTTGCGCCACCAATTCTACTTTTTAATGACGTCAGTCATTTTGCCAAAAAATCTACGGTGAAACGGAAAAAAAAATCATTGTGTGACAAAATTGAAAAAAAAAACGCCGTTTTGTAACTTTTGGGGTCTTCCGTTTCTACGTAGTACATTTTTTGGTAAAAATGACACCTTATCTTTATTCTGTAGGTCCATATGATTAAAATGATCCCCTACTTATATAGGTTTGATTTTGTCGGACTTCTGAAAAAAATCATAACTACAAGCAGGAAAATTAATACGTTTAAAATTGTCATCTTCTGACCCCTATAACTTTTTTATTTTTCCGTGTATGGGGCAGTATGAGGGCTCATTATTAGCGCCGTGATCTGAAGTTTTTAACGGTACCATTTTTGCATTGATAGGACTTATTGATAATATAAAAAGTGACCAAAAATGCACTATTTTGGACTTTGGAATTTTTTTGCACGCACGCCATTGACTGAGCGGTTTAATTAATGATATATTTTTATAATTCGGACATTTCCGCACGCGGTGATACCATATATGTTTATTTTTATTTTTATTTACACTGTGTTATTTTTTTTATTGGAAAAGGGGGGTGATTCAAACTTTTATTAGGGGAGGAGTTAAATGATCTTTATTCACTTTTTTTTCACTTTTTTTTGCAGTGTTATTGCTCCCATAGGGACCTATAACACTGCACACACTGATCATTGTTATCCCATAGGGACCTATAACACTGCACACACTGATCTCTTATGCTCCCATAGGGACCTATAACACTGCACACACTGATCTCTTATGCTCCCATAGGGACCTATAACACTGCACACACTGATCTCTTATGCCCCCATAGGGACCTATAACACTGCACACACTGATCATTGTTATCCCATAGGGACCTATAACACTGCACACACTGATCTCTTATGCCCCCATAGGGACCTATAACACTGCACACACTGATCTCTTATGCTCCCATAGGGACCTATAACACTGCACACACTGATCTCTTATGCTCCCATAGGGACCTATAACACTGCACACACTGATCTCTTATGCTCCCATAGGGACCTATAACACTGCACACACTGATCTCTTATGCTCCCATAGGGACCTATAACACTGCACACACTGATCTCTTATGCTCCCATAGGGACCTATAACACTGCACACACTGATCTCTTATGCTCCCATAGGGACCTATAACACTGTACACACTGATCTCTTATGCTCCCATAGGGACCTATAACACTGCACACACTGATCTCTTATGCTCCCATAGGGACCTATAACACTGCACACACTGATCTCTTATGCTCCCATAGGAACCTATAACACTGCACACACTGATCTCTTATACTCCCATAGGGACCTATAACACTGCACACACTGATCTCTTATGCTCCCATAGGGACCTATAACACTGCACACACTGATCTTCTATGTTGATCACTGGTTTCTCATAAGAAACCAGTGATCAACGATTCTGCCGCATGATTGCTCATGCCTGGATCTCAGGCACTGAGCAGTCATTCGGCGATCGGACAGCGAGGAGGCAGGTAGGGGCCCTCCCGCTGTCCTGTCAGCTGTTCGGGATGCCGCGATTAGCCGCAGCTATCCCGAACAGCCCGACTGAGCTAGCCGGCAACTTTCACTTTCACTTTTAGCCGCGCGGCTCAGCTCTGAGCGCGCGGCTAAAGGGTTAATAGCGCGCGGCGCCGCGATCGGCGCTGCGCGCTATTAGAGGCGGGTCCCGGCTTCACTATGACGCCGGGTCTGCCGTGATATGACGCGGGGTTACTGTGTAACCCCGCGTTATATCAGGAGAGCAGGACCAAGGACGTACCGGTACGTCCTTGGTCCTTAAGGTGTTAAGGTAAGGGGTCATGGAGGGAGGTGGTTGGTGGTGGTTATGGGAAAAGGTAGGTCACAGCAGTTATAATATCCCCTAGTCATGAGCGACAGAATCCCATTGAGATCAATAGGATTCTGCTGCAAGTAAAGTCTGCTCGAAATTGTGACACTCACCATTGCTGAGACCAAGAGGCACAAGTCCCCATTTTTGGGTTGTGAACAGGACAAGCATGCACCGTTGCTCTCCACAGGAGCGTCAGAAACAGCTGACCTGTAACCAGGGAAGAAATCTTCTGTATTGATCCGTGTTTACCTTCAGGAGACAGTGCTGTTCTATCATGAATAGAATATACACACGTATTAATCCCTGGGTTATAATAACTACATGGTCAGCTGCCAACAATATTCAACTGAGCCTACAGTATGACCACAATTTAAAGAGATCTTGTTAAATCTTGTTAACTATTATAATCCTCCCAGGTCACTGCCCCCATCATGATAAACCACCCCCTGCCATTATTTTTATTATTTTTTAGTTTTCTGCCTTGTTATTGCTCTGTATTTTCTGCACCAGTCAGATTCACAGACTGGGAAGGGGCGTTCCCCAGCAGGTGTGACATCATCTGAAGCCATACAGGGGAGAACTTCCTCCATCACTCTGCTACACACAGCCCAGAGCAGTTCAGTGTGAGATGAGCTATGATTGGCTAAGGCTGCACCCCCACCCCCTCAGTACTCCAGGCTGCACTTCCTGTGTCTGGACTTCTGCCAGGCCAGCAGGAGTCCAAAACCTGTGCAAGAGACGGGGGAAAATGTGCTCTGGACAAGTAGGGAGACACCTAGTGGCAGTTTTTTTTTAAACATGAATAAAACATGGAAAACGTCTTTTTTTTTTTTTTTTACATAGTGCATTAGAAAGATTTTTTATTTACCATAAGGAGTGCAATAGCAAAAAATAGCTTTAATAAGAGTGTCTATTTAAGAATAAAAACCCCAACTAAATATTAAATAAAAATAACTTTACTCTTGTAGAAAACCTTTTTTTTAATCAACTGTAACCAGAAAGTTAAACAGATTTGTAAATTACTTCTATATAAAAATCTTAATCCTTACAGTACTTATCAGCTGCTGTATGCTCCACAGGAAGTTGTGTAGTTCTTTTCAGTATGACCACAGTGCTCTCTCCTGACACCTCTGTCTGTGTCAGGAACTGTCCAGAGCAGGATAGGTTTGCTATGGGGATTTGCTCCTGCTCTGAACAATTCCTGACATGGACAGAGGTGTCAGCAGAGAGCACTGTGGACACTGGAAAGAACTAGAAAACTTCCTCTGGAGCATACAGCAGTTGATAAGTATTGGAAGGATTAAGATTTTTTAATAGAAATAATTTAAAAATCTGTTTAATTTTCTGGCACCAATTGATTTGAAAAAAAAAATTTTTTTGTCACAGAGAACCCCTTTAACCTTACATTTAAAGGAGTTATCCAGGAATAGAAAACCAGAGCTAGTTTCTTTATAAAAAACCAGCACCACACCTGTTTTCAGGTTGAGTGGAGCATTACAACTTGGCTCAATTCACTTTAATGTAACTGAACTGCAATACCACACACAACCTGAGGACAGGGGTGGAGCTGTATATTTTTTTAACGAAATTAGCTCTGTTTTTCTAATCATGTATAACCCCTTTAATAAAAAAAGAAAACAACTAAGTACATAGGGGAGGGGGATTTATCAAAATCTGAGCAGAGGAAACATGGTGATGTTGCCCATAGCAACCAATCAGATTACTTCTTTTAGTTTCCAGAGGCCTGATTGGTTGCTATGGGCGACTAGTCAACTTTTCCTTTTGATAAATCTCCCAAAATAAGAATAATGCTGCCAAATCAAACTGTACCTCTAGCCCCTACGGCATCTATTTTGGCACGTAATTTGGGGGAATTTACAAAGTGATTTACATGATATATGTTTAAATGAACCCCTCAAAGTGTGGTGTGAACGACGCCTTAGAGAAACATGATGGCAGTGGACTAGCGGATAGCATTCTTGGCTTCTAAGGCCGGGTTCACGCCACATTTCTGCAATACAGTTCCCGTATCAGGTTTTTGATTAAAAAAAAAAACTGATTCCTCAAAACCTGACTAAGGGTGGGTTCACACCACGATTTTGCTATACGGTTTCGGTATACAGTTTCCTAAAGAAAACGCATGCAACTGTACACAAAACCGCGCCCATAGACTTCCCATTCGAAACCGTATGCACCATAATGTATACGGTTGTCTTCGTTTTTCAAACCATACGGTTTTTTACTTTTTTTTTCTGGACAGAAAACCGTGGCCTACCACGGTTTTTGGTCCCGGTGAAAAACCGTATTAAACCATATACGGTTTTTTTTTAAACATGGGAGTCAATGGGAACCGTACAGAACCGTATGTGCGTACGGTTCCATCCAGTTTTCACAATACAATTTTTTACTTTGCACAGTTTTTTTTCTTGGAATTTCATTCAAACAAGTGAAACTTTATTCATAATGGAGTGAAAAGTTCAAAACGTATACGTTTTTTTTGTTTTTTTTTAAATGGATGCAACCGGACATCATTTTTCAAACCGTATACAGATAAAACTTTGTACACACGTTTTGATACAGTTTTGTGGAATCCTTTTTTGTTAATCAAAAACCTGATACAAAACTGTATTGCAAAAACGTGGTGTCAACCCACCCTAAACTGTATCAAAACGTGTGTTCAAATTTTAATCCGTATACGGTTTGAAAAATGATGTCCGGTTGCATCCGTTTTTTAAGAAAAAAAAAAGGATAAGTTTTTACCTTTTCATTCCATTATGAATAAAGTTTCACTTGTTTGATTGAAATTCCAAGAAAAAAAACTGTGCAAAAGTCATAAACCGTATGGTGAAAACAGGATGGAACCGTACGCACATACAGTTCTGTACGGTTCCCATTGACTCCCATGTTAAAAAAAACATATACGTTTCAAAACGGTTTTTCACCCGGACCAAAAACCGTGGTAGGCTACGCTTTTGGGTACAGGGTAAAAAAACTGACAAAACCGTACAGGATGCAAAACGGACACAACCTGATGCATCTTTTGGCAAACGGTTTTCAATGGACAGTCAATGCGTACGGTTTTCAATATGTTCCGTACGGTTTTCAATATGTTCCGTACGGTTTTCAAATTGAAAACGTATACGGGAACTGTATTGGGAAAACATGGTGTGAACCCGGCCTAACACAAGGGGGAGATTTATCAAAACCTGTGCAGAGGAAGCATAGAGCAGTTGCCCATAGCAACCGATCAGATTTCTTCTTTCATTTTTAGGCCCCTGCAAAACGAAAGAAGCGATCTGATTGGTTGCTATAGGCAACTGCTCCACTCTTCCTCTGCACAGGATTTGATAAATCTCCCCTTGGGGTCCCTGGTTCAGACATGCTATCCGCCCTGTTATCCTGATAAATGGACCCCCTATCCCATTGTTTCCCAGCCAGTGTGCCTCCAGCTGTTGCAAAACTACAACTACCAGCATGCCTGGACAGCCTTTGGCTGTCCAGGCATGCTGGGAGTTGTAGTTTTGCAACAGCCTGTGGCACACTGGTTGGGAAACACTGCTCTATATACTGAATTAGAAATGTTACTCTAAAATGTTTCTCTGAAATTCATATCCTGCTGTGTGGTAAAATTTTTTTTAATAAAACACCTATACTTACCTAGTCCGATACCCCGCAGCTCCTGTTCACCTCTGTCCGGTCTTCCAATCTTCTCCCATCTTCCTGCGCTGAGTGCAGGACCCGCACACTCATCTAATCACTGGCTGTATACTACAGAGGAAGTTGTGTAGTTCTTTCCAGTCTGACCACACTGCTCTCTGCTGACACTTCTGTCCATGTCAGGAATTGTCCAGAGGAGGAGCAAATCCCCATAGCAAACCTCTCCTGCTCTGGAAAGTTCCTGACATGGACAGAGGTGTCAGCAGAGAGCACTGTGGTCAGACTGGAAAGAACTACACAACTTCCTGTGGAGCACACAACAGCTGATAAGAAATGGAAAGATGAAGATTTTTGAATAGAAATAATTTACAAATCTGTATAACTTTTTGGCACCAGTTAATTTGAAAACTTTGTTTTTCACCTTTAAGATGTGTGATTTCAACTGGTAGACAAAAAAAATCTCCTGTAAAATCCAGGATGACTTCCCTGTGCAATATCCTTCTGACCACCAGATGGCAGTGTGCAGCAGACCCGTCTGACACAACACATGCACCATAGAGCGCTGTTCTACCTGCTGTGGGCGGAAGTGCTCGCTGTGTGGGGAAGGCCGCACGTGGATCCAGCGTGTAGACGTAGTCATCAGGAATCATGGGGAAGACGGGGAAACTTCGCTCCGGTACCGCCGGGAAACTGAAGCGCTGGAAGAAGGGACACAGCAGCGAGTCCAACCCACAGGCCAAGCGGCACCGGGAAGCAGCAAGAAGCCGGTTCTTCAGCCGCCCCTCCGGTAAGATGCGTTCAGGCTGCGGATTGTTGTGATGTGTTATAGAGTGTGAACAGCTGGGGTACAACAGAGACTGGAGCAGAGGAGGTGACGGGGGCAGGGTAGATGGCAGGGGCAGAGGAGGTGACGGGAGCAGGGTAGATGGCAAGGGCAGAGGAGGTGACGGGGGCAGGGTAGATGGCAGGGGCAGAGGAGGTGATGGGGGCAGGGTAGATGGCAGGGGCAGAGGAGGTGACGGGGGCAGGGTAGATGGCAGGAGCAGAGGAGGTGACGGGGGCAGGGTAGATGGCAGGGGCAGAGGAGGGCATTGGGGCAGGGTAGATGGCAGGGGCAGAGGAGGTGACGGGGGCAGGGTAGATGGCAAGGGGCAGAGGAGGGCACTGGGGCAGGGTAGATGGCAGGGGCAGAGGAGGTGACGGGGGCAGGGTAGATGGCAGGGGCAGAGGAGGTGACGGGAGCAGGGTAGATGGCAGGGGCAGAGGAGGTGATGGGGGCAGGGTAGATGGCAGGGGCAGAGGAGGTGACGGGAGCAGGGTAGATGGCAGGGGCACAGGAGGTGACGGGGGCAGGGTAGATGGCAGGGGCAGAGGAGGGCACTGGGGCAGGGTAGATGGCAAGGGGCAGAGGAGGGCACTGGGGCAGGGGAGGGCACTGGGGCAGGGTAGATGGCAAGGGGCAGAGGAGGGCACTGGGGTAGGGTAGATGGCAAGGGGCAGAGGAGGGCACTGGGGCAGGGTAGATGGCAAGGGGCAGAGGAGGGCACTGGGGCAGGGTAGATGGCAAGGGGCAGAGGAGGGCACTGGGGCAGGGTAGATGGCAAGGGGCAGAGGAGGGCACTGGGGCAGGGTAGATGGCGAGGGGCAGAGGAGGGCACTGGGGCAGGGTAGATGGCGAGGGGCAGAGGAGGGCACTGGGGCAGGGTAGATGGCGAGGGGCAGAGGAGGGCACTGGGGCAGGGTAGATGGCGAGGGGCAGAGGAGGGCACTGGGGCAGGGCAGAATTATGAGAAAACTGTCACACACAGGTACAGAAACTATATTATGAACTACACTAACTTTACAGCCCCTGTAGCATAGTCAAATAAACTAAATTCCTGGAATACCCCTTTAACTTGCATTGCCAGTTTTCATTGTGTGTGTGTAGTTCCCACAAGACTGTCCACCGCATAAGGCTCATAAAGTCGAAGTGATTTTCTGGGCAAAAATAGTTGGTCAGCCCAAGGATAGACCGTCAATAGCTGATTGGCGATGATACCCGGCCCCCCTCTATCCACTGTTCTGCACAGCCTTGGAGATGTAAACTGATCAGAGCCGGAAGCCTTGGATCAGTCCATTGTGTGGTGTCTGTGCTCGGTTACTGCAGCCTAACTCCTAGTGAAATGAATGCAGGACATACGGGCACATGTGGCCTAATCCTATCCTGTCTTCCACCCTTGTTCTAGGTAAAAGTGACCTGACTGTAGATGCTCTAAAGCTGCACAATGATCTTCAGTCAGGGTCGTTCTCCGTACAGAAGAAGCCGGATGAAGAGGTGGAAGAGGACGAAGAAATGGCGGTGACAGAGAAGTCGGGTGCCACCTTTCTGAGTGGGTTGTCCGACTGCACCAACGTGACTTTTGGCAAAGTGCAGAGATACTGGGAGTCCAACTCAGCGGCTCATAAAGAGGTAGGAATGTCCCTACTGATCATCTTATACACCATGCATTGTTTGGTGGTGTTTGTTACTTTATTTTTCTATAGGAACAAGAATTTCGAATGTCCAGCGCAAATGGTTGTGCAAAAATGGACATCTTTATTGTTAAAAAGCCATAACCGGTGTCAAAAGTAACGCGTTTCAGGTGCGTTAGCACCGTTAGTTGTACGACTAAGGGTGCTAATGCACCTGAAATGCGTTACTTTTGACCCCTGTTATGGCTTTTTAACAATAAAGATGTCCATTTTTGCACAACCATTTGCGCTTGACATTCAAAATTCTTGTTCCTGTATGAAGTGGTGTTGCCTTGCACAGTCCGTGCGCTGTGGTTAAGCTGAAAATTGCATTCATTGCTTGGATTTGTTTTTTTTTTTATAAAACCGTGTTTCCCAACCAGGGTGCCCCCAGCTGTTGCAAAACTAAAACTTCCAGCATGCCCAGACAGCCTTTGGCTGTCCGTGCATGCTGGGAGTTGTAGTTTTGCAACAGCTGGAGGCAAACTGGTTTGGAAACACTACATTAGATGATGTTTGGAGGACCCATACACTTCTGGTAAGGATGAATCTTTCCGGTAACTTGTGATTAGAGATGAGCGAACTTACAGTAAATTCGATTCGTCACGAACTTCTCGGCTTGGCAGTTGATGACTTTTCCTGCGTAAATTAGTTCAGCCTTCAGGTGCTCCGGTGGGCTGGAAAAGGTGGATACAGTCCTAGG
>NC_079195.1:36756812-36803177 GCF_029499605.1 Hyla sarda | reverse complement strand
ATGGGAATTTGCTTCTAAACTGGGCGGTTCCCGAGACACGTGTCATCAAGAGAATAGACAGAAGACAACCTACACTTCAGAAGCTCATAAGTACTGAAAGTATTAAGATTTTTTAATAGAAGTAATTTACAAATCTGTTTAACTTTCCTGGAGCCAGTTGATATATTAAAAAAAGTTTATTTCTGGAATACCCCTTGAAAGGGGTATGCCGGTGGAAAACCAAATGTTTTCTCGGTCGCTTTTCATTGGGGGACATCAATACTATTGGTTATATGCTCTTGCCACTAGGAGGCGCTGACACTAGGAAAAAAAAGTTCTCTCCTCCCTGGCAGGGTATACCGACCCACTGGAAGTGAGGTAACCCGTTTTAGCTTAGTGTCAGTCCGTTTTCAGGTGGGGGTTCAGGAGCATGGCGCTCCCTCTTCTTCCTTCCGCGATGAAGGGGCACGGTACATAGAGTATGGACCTGTTAACGCCTTCTCACCAACAGCTAGGGTAATCCCTCGGGTCTGGGTTCCCTTTTGCCCCTGTTCACCCCGCTATGACAGCCTGGCATGATGCAGTGTGGCGTTAAGCTGGCAGAAGACTCAATCAGGTGAGTATGAGAGGATGTCTTCCCGGTAGGTGAGTATTCCCCCAAGGCTGTGCATAACATCCATCGCATCGGGGGTTGTGGCACTTAACCGTGCACTACTCTCCACCGCCCGGCACTTAAACTTTGCTAGCAGCCATGATGGTCGGGCAGGGAAAGGGAGCATGGCTCCGCCCCCAGTCCCCTCTCCTGCAGCACGGGGGTTTTCTTCCTCCTTCCCCCCCCCCCCCCCCCCCCCCCCGCTGCTTACTATGTAAACCGGCGGCCATTATATCTGAACCTGGGAGTTGGGAATTAGCTCCACCCCTCCTCCCCCACTTCGGCAGCTATGGACATTCCTTTTTATTCTTCCCCACTGCAAGCCGACGGACTCTGTCTTTGCTCTGGGGGTTTCGGGGCTTAGCTCCGCCCTTCTCCCCCGCTTCGGCTGCTGGGGACATTACTGTTCTTTTTTCCCTGCTTTCTCCGCCGCTGCAGCTCGCGTCGCAAGCCGTCGGCCTCTATTTTTGCTCCTGGGGAATCGGGGCATAGCTCCGCCCTCCTTCCCCGCTTCGGCAGCCGGGGGCATTCCTTCCCTTTCCCTTCCTAGCCAGTGGGAATTTTGGTCAAGGGAGATTAGGCACATAGATAGCTCCGCCCCCTTTAGCAGTGCGGATTCAGCTTCTCTTTTCTTTTTTCCTCCCTGCGTGTGCAATGGCCCCTATACCAGTATACCAGACTGTCGTCTGCCTGTTTTTCTTCTCCTCTCACATCTTCTGCAGCTGGAGTTCCAGATCCCCACCTCTAGTGTGAGGGCGCCACAGAAGTGACCCTGCGAAGGCATCGATTGGACTTGTACATTGAGGGGTTCACGATGGTCGGCATGGTTTCCTCTACCGCCTTTCATTCATTTCAGTGCTGCCGTATCCGCGGCTGGACTTCCGGTACCCCACTGCTAGTGCAAGGTGTCCGAAGGAATGACCCGGTGTATACTTTGCCAGTAAGCCAGACAGTGGTCTGCGTGGCTCCTCCGCCACCTGTCACTCATCACACGGTGATGTATCTGCGGCTGGAGTTCCAGCACCGCACTACTTGTGTGCGGTGTCCGAAGAAGTGACCCGGCGTGGACGCTATACCATTAAGCCAGACAGTGGTCTGCGGAGTTCCTTCGCCGCCTGCCCTCATCAAACGGTGCTGTATCTGCAGCTGGAGTTCCGGTACCCCTCTACTAGTGTGAGATGTTTGAAGAAGTGACCCGGCATGTCCTATGGACCCTATACGGGGCAACGGGGATACAATCCACGGCTCCGCCTCCTCACCTGATTTTTGGGACCGCGGGGATACTATCCATGGCTCCTGCCCTCATGCATGCATCAAAGGGGCACAGTGCTCCCCTATTGGTGCTGTTGTCCGCTTATTGTCACCGGCCAGTGCCTGGAGGTGTCCTCGTTAAAGGGGTACTCCGCCCCTAGCATCTTATCACCTATCCAAAGGATAGGACATAATATGTCAGATCGCCGGGGTCTGGCTGCTGGGGACCCCCGGGATCTCCGCTGCGGCACCCCTCTATCATTACTGCACAGAGCAAACTCGCTCTGTGGGTAATGACAGGCAATCCGGGGGCGGAGCATCGGTATGTCACGGCTCCGCCCCCTCGTGACGTCACGGCCGCCCCCTCAATTCAAGTCTATGGTAGGGGGCGTGGCGGCCATCACGCCTCCTCCCATAGACTCGCATTAAGGGGGTGGGCGGTGACGTCACAAGGGTGCGGAGCTGTGACATAACGATGCTTCGGCCCTTGTATCGCCGGTCATTACGCACAGAGCGAGTGTGCTTTGTGCAGTTATGATAGCGGGGTGCTGCAGCGGAGATCCCGGGGGTCCCCAGCAGTGGGACCCCGGCGATCTGGCATCTTATCCCCTATCCTTTGGATAGAGGATAAGATCTAGGGGCAGAGTATCCCTTTAAGCCAGACTGTGGTCTGCACAGTTTCCGCTGCTGTTGGTCTCCTATCACAGGTCTGCTACGTGCAGGGCTGGAGTTTCCCCTACCTCCCTGCTGGTGTGGGACAGGGTCCTTGCAGGTACTTGGGACTGATGCCTGTCAGCCAGACATTCACCTGCATAGTCTCCTACACCACCGGGTTGCCCATCAGATCGTCCGCACTCCAGTACCCCACTTTCTGTGGCGGGATTCAAAGGAGTGACCCTGCACATTCAAGGATCCTATTCCAGTCAGCCAGATGGTGGTCTTTATGGTTTCCTATTGCGTCGGGTCGCCTGCCATACATCCCGCACCGTGGCGGAAGTTTAGTAACCCACTGCCAAGGTGAGGTTCCGAATGTGTGAGCCCAGGTCGTTCCATGGGCCCTATACTATGCACCACATTATGGTTTGCAGGGTTCCCTACTCTACCAGGTCCCTCTCCACATGCTTGCCCATCTCCCGGCTGACAACCCAATTTCAGTGTGTGTTTCTGAATGCGGTATCCTGGTGTGTTCCATGGTCCCTATGCCCATTAGCCACACTGTCTGCATGGGTTTCTACTAGGGATCGACCGATTATCGGTATGGCCGATATTATCGGCCGCTAATCACGATTTTGGGCATTATCGGTATCAGCAATTACCTTGCCGATAAGCCGATAATGCCCCGCCCCGCCTCCACCGCACCACGACCGCCCACCCCCCCCCGACCCACTGCACCACACCCCCGACCCACTGCACCGCGTCGCACCCCCCACCGTGATGCTGGGCGGTATACCGGTATGGATTTTTGCCCATACCGCTATACCGTTCGGGCCCCCCACCCTCCGAGTCAATAAAAAAATAAAATTTACCCGTAATGGGGGTGGTCCGGGCCATCCATCCTTCCTTCCTGTAGTGTCCGGCTCCATTCCGGGTGGAGGGTGAACCGGTCCGGACTGTCCTTCTTCTCCGGGGGTCATATTCTCCACTCCGGGCAGGCTCCGGCCTAGTACGCTGCATAGATGCCGTGACGTCAGGTGCGTCGCTGCGCACGGGTGTCACTGCGCAGCGGCGTCTATGCAGCGTACTAGGCCGGAGCCTGCCCGGAGTGGAGAAGAGGACCGCCGGAGAAGGACAGCCCGGACCGGTGGTTCACTCTTCACCCGGACCGCCCCCGGACACTACAGGAAAGAAGGATGGATGGCCCGGACCACCCTGACAGGTAGGGGGAGAGAAGCGGGCGGCGGCGGCCTATGGCCCCGCAAAGGCCACTGCAGATCATTGATTTAAAGCGCCCGCTTTAAATAAATGATCAGCAGCGGTGTCGGAGGGGGTTAAATAGCCGATAACTTATACCGGAATATCGTTATAAGTTATCGGCTATCGGCCCTAGCCTACACCGATTATCGGTATCGGCCCTAAAAAAACGATATCGGTCGATCCCTAGTTTCTACTTCACCAGGTCACCTCCTTCCTGCCGCTTCCGCAGCTGCAGTCCGGTGCCTCACTTTCATTGTGAGGTTCCGAAAAACGTGACTCTGTGGTTCCCTTGGATATTCCTTCTTCCTTATTCCTGAAAGTCAGTCTGGTTCTGCATGGTTTCCAGCACCACATGCATCCTTAACCCCTTGGGTCTGCGACAGCAGTGCTGGTGTAACACCATTCGTAGACGGGGTGTGGGCGTTTCCTGCCGGTTCAAATAACCTTTGCAGCGACAGCAGCACTCTCTCTGTTCCCCTACGTTGGTCTGCTACAGGCATGGTTATGACACACCGTTAGGTGCTGCCCCTGTTTTCCATACTGCTGGAACTTTAGATGTCTGCGGTTTCTTCATGGCTGCTGTCTTGGTGCCCCACTACTATGGTGCAGTAACCATGTCTGTGTCCCTACATATTCTACAGACACTCCGCACGTATAGAGCCCACCTCCCCTCCTTTTCGGTGGGGGTGTACCTTGGGCCTTTCTGTGATTTTGTTTCCACGGGTCTGCTGCAGTTGAGCACATCTGTTCTAGCATGGGGCCTGATAGGGCGATACAGTCTGTTCCACAGCCCCCCTATGCCTCCAGGTATCTCTCCTGGGTTCCGGTACAGGGTGGCTCAGTCGCCTGCTCTACTGACTTTCAGCAACCAGATTGGCTCTGTGATCGCACCGTCCATCCCCTCCTCTTTTTTTTCGCAGGTACCAGGGTTTCACCTCGATGGGGGGGGGGGTCCTCCCACACGCTATTGGCTGCTGCGTATGCTTCTTACTTGCATTCTCTGTACCCAGCACCAGTGTCCAGGATTCAGATCCCTCCAGGGACACACATGGCTCCTCCATACCTCGCTATGTAACAGTACTTAGACACATTGCCACAGGGCTGCGTTTCCTGTTCCTACAGTATCTTTCGTATTTTGGCTATTTCCTTCTGCAGGGGGAACAGGGATCAGGGAGCTCAGCACGGTCGGTACCTGAGTTTCCTCTCGCCACCTCTTGTTTTCCCCTCCACTGGGGTACTGTTTCGCCCAGCGCTTCTACTGCCGATATGGAGTCATCTCCCTCTTTCCCCCTACATAGGAGGGGTACCTGGCTGGGCCCTTGTTTTTGCTGAGAGCATTTGAAGAACTTTGCACCAGTTATGCCTGTGCGCTTACTGCCCTCTATTGCAGCCTGGCTCTCCCCTGTTTCTGGGCTTTCTCCTTCTGCTCATGCAGCCATGGCACTCTCCTCTGTTGGTGGAGTTTATGTAATCATGTATGGCTCAGCGAAAGCCAGTCTGGCCACAGTCTGTTGTTTAGGCCCTGCCATTGCTCTCCTTTCTTGGTGCAGTCTCCCTGGAGGAGTGTTTTTATCCTTCCTCTAGACTGACACTACAGTCTTCTGGAGTAACCTTCATGTAACCAGATCCTAAGTCCCAACTGGGTTCCCTTTGTTTCCCTCTCTGTTCCTGTCCTGACGGGATGTTGCTTCGGAATACTCTTGTCCGCTCGGACCACTGGGGTTCACGCCTGGTTTTCCGTGCCCATTCCCACTTCGCTGGCTTGTGCGATTACTGGGGAGTCTCCTTGTATTGGGCAACCTCCTAGGCTGCTGTGGCTGGCCTTATTATCTAGCTTGTCCCTGCTGGTTCTTAGGGCCTTAGTGATGGTTGTGGTCTTGGGCATGGTAGCATTCCTACCCAGATTTCTCAGCGATCCATTTGTGGGGGTGGTCTTTCTGTACTCCACCTTTTTTTCTTGTCCCGACATAGAATGATGTCTTCCGGAGCTCTTTGCGGTGGCTGGGTTTGCTCACCCTACGGGTGTAAGTCTTTTAGGAGACTCGGGAACCTTCATTCCCATGTCGGCCACTCCGGTATTCCGGGATGCTCCTTCTCAGGGCGATCCGTTCCTATTTTTTGCCGTTTGTTACCTTCCGTCTAATCCTTCGGGGTCCATGTATTCCTGGGACGGAGGGGTTTCCGGTCAGTTAGATTACGCCAGTGGAGCCAATTTGGCATCTACGTTGATGTGCTTTCCTCGTCACGTTTCACGCAGTTCTGGCACCGTGTCATACTCTGTCTCTTCCACCTGGGTGCTCGTGGCGTTCCCTTGGGACTTTAATTTTGGAGCCTGCAGCTTTTCAAGTTCAGGTCCTCGATCTGATGCATCGTTCCTTTCTAGAGCTGGTTTCCGTCTCTGGTCTCCACCTTTTGTGCTCTCCTTCTGCTCAGGCGTGCGCTGCTCTCCCTAGCATTTTTTCTATTTTTTTGTTTTCCAGCCGGGCTGACCCTCTACCCATTTCTGTTTTTCTGGAAGTCGTTTTTCTACCTCTTTTCAGGATGGTTACGGCCATCGGGCTTCCTAGGCAGACCTTCATTGTCTCTGTGGACCATAGGTTTGAGTCTCTACAACGGACGATCCCTGCCTTGGCGTCCTAGTCCATCTCCTTGGACGGTGTGACCTTCCGGACACTCAGTGTGTGGGTCTCTGTTTCCTCTTGGCCCAGGGTCTCGTCTGCGAGCCTTATAGATGCATAGGGTTCAGTTTCCGGACTGTCTCCCTTTCTCTGGTGGTTGTTATTCCCACCCTAGGGGACTGCTTTTGTACGTCCCAATAGTATAGGTGTCCCCGATGAAGAGCGACCGAGAAAAGGAGATTTTTTTTGTGCTGTGATTTAAAAATATTAATCCTTCCAGTACATATCAGCTGCTGTATGCTCCAGAAGAAGTTGTGTAGTTCTTTCCAGTTTGACCACAGTGCTCTCTGCTGACACCTCTGCCCATGTCAGTAACTGTCCAGAGGGGGAGCAAATCTCCATAGCGAACCTCTCTCACTCTGGACAGGTCTTAAAACGTACATAGGTGGCAGCAGAGAGCACTGTTGTCAGACTGAAAAGACCTACACAACTTCCTCTGGAGCATACAGCAGCTAAGTACTAGAAGGATTAAGATTTTTAAATAAAAGTAATTTACAAATCTGTATAACTTTCTGCCACCAGTTGATCTGAAAACATTTGTTATCCAACAGAGTATGGATCACATACCAAACGCACTCTTTATATTAGTTCTGTTGGACAACCTACTACTTGTGTGTTTACTAGAGGATCCAAAATCGCACACTTGTGCATCAGTTTGTGAACATTGTAAATATTCAAAAAGATGTCCATAAACTTTACTATAAAACTTGAGGAAGAATTGTACAGGTTGACTTACTGGATAACTACCTATAGATGGCACTAGGGAGACAGGTTTATTTTTTTCTTCTGCTCCCATAGAGCATTGCCTGTAAGATTTAAAGCGTTCCTCTAATAATGGCCCTGGCGGCAAGATATGTGTTAAATTCCCGGCAACTTCTGAGCCCTAGACTATTGTAATTTGCAGACGGGTTTCCCATAGACTTGAATGGGACATCTCCAGGTCACGATGAGTCTCTGGCTCATAAGTTGCTGGTTATTTTAAACACACCTCTTGCTGCTGGGGCCATTATTGAAGGTATGCTTTAAAACCTCCGTTTTCCATAAAGGAGAACTCCGGCAAAGAACATTTTTAGTTTATTTTTCCCATTATCCCCATGCTGCCGCAACTAAGATAATAAATCTTAATTTATCTTCCTCCGCTCCCCTGGTGCGGATGGAATCGTTCTTTCGTCCTCCAGCCCCGTTTTTCTTCCTTTTTTTGATGGCAGATACGTCACGCTGAGCTCCGCTAATGGCTGGCTGCAGTGATGTCCCACTTTCACCGGTGATGGGCTAAGTATCAGTGTGATGTAATGGACTCAAGCTTTTTTTTCCTGGTGTCCCGGGCCGTTACATGACACTGCCTGTTAGCCTATCACTGGCTGAGGCGCGACATCGCTACGGTCCCTGCTGCACCCGGAGTTCGTTAAGTGCGTCGGTTGTAGCGCCGTAAGCTCGAGATGTCACAGCCATGCCCCCTCAATGCAAGTCTATGGGAGGGGGCGTGACTGCCGTCACGCCCCCTCCCATAGACTTGCATTGAGTGGGCATGGCCGTGACGTCACAAGCCTCCGTCCCGCATCGCCAGTCATCCGAAGTTCGCTCCGTGCACCAGATGTCTGGGGTGCCACAACGCGAGATGTTCCCCAGCGGCGGGACCCCCGCGATCAGCCACCTTATCTCCTATACTTTGCATGGGGGATAAGATGTCTAGGGGCAGAGTACCCCTTTAAGATTTATTATTAGCGATCAACCGATTATCGGTATGGCCGATATTATCGGCCGATAATCACGATTTTGGACATTATCGGTATCGGCAATTACCTTGCCGATAGAAGCGGGTGGTGGTGGCGGCGGTCTATGGCACCGCAAAAGCCACAGCAGTGCATTGATTTAAAGCGCCCGCGTTAAATCAATGATCTGCAGCGGTGTCACGGGGGATAAATAGCCGATAACTTATACCGAAATATCGGTATAAGTTATCGGCTTTCGGCCCTAACCTCATCCGATTATCGGTATCGGCCCTAAAAAAACTATATCGGTCGATCCCTATTTATTATTTTAGTTGCAGCAGTCTGAGCATAATGACCAAATCTTTATTAATTTTTTTTTTTGTAAGAGTTCTTCTTTAAGAAGAAAAAATACCAGCAAGAGCCATTTATACTAGCCTACCAAATTGGCTGTGGCCTGCCTGATATCATGGAGATGCATAGGAGCAGTAGACCTGACATGGAAGATTCCGAAGTAGATTCCACATACTTATTCATTTTAGACTACCTCAAATATAGGGGGACAGACAATGCGGTGTACACACATTTTGTACAGTGATCTTTTGCTTCTCAGCATTATTGTAAAATTAACGTCAGATTTTTATTGTATGTTTTTGATAAAAATGTTCAAACCCACCATGTCACGGCCACTTAAAGGGGTACTCCACCCCTAGACATCTTATCCCCGATCTAAAGGATTGGGGATAAGATGTCTGATCGCCGGGATCCTGCCCCTTGGGACCCCCCCCCGCAATCTTGGCTGCAGCATCCCAGACATCTGGTGCACGGAGCGAACTTCCCTCCTTGCCGGATGACTGGCGATGCTGAGGCTCGTGATGTCACGGTCATAGACTTGCAGTGATGGGGCATGGCCGTGACATCATGAGCGGGGCATAGCCATGACGTTACGAGCCTCCGGCGCTGCACCTGACACTCTTAAGCGAACGTTGGGTGCAGCAGGGAGATCGCAAGGCCAGAATTCCCCTTTAACCCCTTAAGGACGCAGGACGTAAATGTACGTCCTGGTGAGGTGGTACTTAACGCACCAGGACGTACATTTACGTCCTAAGCATAACCGCGGGCATCGGAGCGATGTCCGTGTCATGCGCGGCTGATCCCGGCTGCTGATCGCAGCCAGGGACCCGCCGGCAATGGCCGACGCCCGCGATCTCGCGGGCGTCCGCCATTAACCCCTCAGGTGCCGGGATCAATGCAGATCCCGGCATCTGCGGGAGTTCGCGATTAAAATGAACGATCGGATCGCCCGCAGCGCTGCTGCGGGGATCCGATCATTCATAACGCCGCACGGAGGTCCCCTCTCCTTCCTCCGTGCGGCTCCCGGCGTCTCCTGCTCTGGTCTGTGATCGAGCAGACCAGAGCAGAAGATGACCGAAAACACTGATCTGTTCTATGTCCTATACATAGAACAGATCAGTATTAGCAATCATGGTATTGCTATGAATAGTCCCCTATGGGGACTATTCAAGTGTAAAAAAAAATGTAAAAAAATGTAAAAGTTAAAGTAAAAAAAAAGTGAAAAATCCCCTCCCCCAATAAAAAAGTAAAACGTCCGTTTTTTCCTATTTTACCCCCAAAAAGCGTAAAAAACATTTTTTATAGACATATTTGGTATCGCCGCGTGCGTAAATGTCCGAACTATTAAAATAAAATGTTAATGATCCCGTACGGTGAACGGCGTGAACGAAAAAAAATTAAAAAAGTCCAAAATTCCTACTTTTTTAATACATTTTATTAAAAAAAAAATTATAAAAAATTTATTAAAAGTTTTTTATATGCAAATGTGGTATCAAAAAAAAGTACAGATCATGGCGCAAAAAATGAGCCCCCATACCGCCGCTTATACGGAAAAATAAAAAAGTTATAGGTCATCAAAATAAAGGGATTATAAACGTACTAATTTGGTTAAAAAGTTTGTGATTTTTTTTAAGCGCAACAATAATATAAAAGTATATAATAATGGGTATCATTTTAATCGTATTGACCCTCAGAATAAAGAACACACGTCATTTTTACCAGAAATTGTACGGCGTGAAAACAAAACCTTCCAAAATTAGCAAAATTGCGTTTTTCGTTTTAATTTCCCCACAAAAATAGTGTTTTTTGGTTGCGCCATACATTTTATGATATAATGAGTTATGTCATTACAAAGGACAACTGGTCGCGCAAAAAACAAGCCCTCATACTAGTCTGTGGATGAAAATATAAAAGAGTTATGATTTTTAGAAGGCGAGGAGGAAAAAATGAAAACGTAAAAATTAAATTGTCTGAGTCCTTAAGGCCAAAATGGGCTGAGTCCTTAAGGGGTTAAATAGATTAAGTCCCTAACTTAAAATGGTTTTAGATACTTTACTACATTGGTTGTTAGGCCGACCTTCCCTTGGCTCATTGTCTTCTGTGCTGGTGTCTCTTTCTGTAGTGACGCGGTGTTTGTGTTTGCAGGTTGCAGAGTGACTTGTGTCTTGGTCACCTTCCTCGCCTTTTCTCCACGTCTATGAATTGTCTTCTGTCCCCTCACACGCAGGTCGTGTCGGCAGCAGCTGGCACAATGAAGGTAGGGGCCTGTACAGTACGCCCGCTTACTGTTATTCTATGTTGGGAATTGTTTGTTAATGAAATGTGTAGAAAAGGCTCTATGTAGTTTTATAGATTCCAATATGAACAAATGATCTTGTCTTTTTCTTAATACCTACATTCTAATTTTATTTTTAAGCGTATTTGTATTTTGCATTTTTTTATTTTATTTGTTAGATTCATTCATGCCCCTTGTCTGGCCAACAATGGGTTGCATACCAAGGTTTTATTGATGATATGATAGGGTTGAGATTACGTATTATAAATGGTGATTTTCTTAATCTATATATATAAAACTCAATGGGGGACACTTCCTAATCTAGTCTATTCTGGGTATGCTTATAGACCAGCGTATGTGGTAGTCTCCTGTCTATTGTGCTCCTAATTTATCAAAGGTCTCACAGCCCTTGATAAATTCTGTGCTCAGACTTCAGGGTCTACAGCTTAAACTGCATTTAGACCTGCGCCAACATGGTCTGACATTTCAGCGTATTTTGGGCAGATGCGACTTGTCGCACTTGATAAATTCAGCACCAATGCATTTCCATCTAAAATAGACTAGCATGCATCATTTTCTAAAAATCCTCTACAGCAAAAGTCACAGAAAAGTCGCACACATTTAGACTGCGACTTTCTGTGCGACAAATTTAGACAGGAAAAACCAGTCTAAATCCTTTGATAAATCTCCCCCCATGTGTAGGTATGTCTGTATGTTCCACAAAAATGTCAAAACGGCTAAAGATATTAACATGAAACTTGACTTATATATCAACAACAAACATAGGATAGGTAATTTAACCCTTACTCACCCCCATTTGCCTGGGGCGGGGTTTATGTTTAATGTCCCATACAAATCTATGGGAAATATATGTTACTGCATAACTTCCAAACGGCTGGAGATATTTCGATAATACTTGGTCCCATGTTACTTATGTGTCCACTTAAAATATAGGATAGTTAATTTAACCCTTAACCACCCCCATTTGTGAGGGTCGGGGTTTTTGTTTAAAGTCCCATGCAAATCAATGGGAAATGGATGTTCCCACATAACTTCCGTACGGCTGGAGATATTTCCATACCTGGCACACATATTACAGGTCGGGATAGGAGGTCGGGATTTGGGGATGGGAGGGGAGGACGGGATATGGGGTTGGGATATGACAACAATATATGGGGATTGGATATGAAGTCAAAAGCTTCCTCCTCTGTTGATTTTCCTCCCCAACAAGGATGAGGAAGGAAAAACTGGGCAACGCCGGGCACTCAGCTAGTATAATAATAAAAAAAATCCTGAAAAATAACGGAGAGCCTATTATACATTTTTATTTTTATACATTTTTTCTTCAGTTTTTTTGAATAAATGACTTTTTCTGTGTTTCTTTTTTCCAGTCTCTTCTTACGGAGTGTGTAGCGCCCCACATAGCAGAGATTGGAACGGTCTCTTCCTCTACGGTTGCAGGACCGGCCGGTCATACCCTTAAAATGTTTAAGTAAGTGGCTCCACAAGTCTGTCCTTTTGTTGCCTGCTATAACTTTCAGATAGCGGGGGGTCCAACTGCTGGGGCCCCCCGCGATCTCCTGTATTGGGGCCTCGGCTCGCTAGCCAGATAGCGTGTGTTGACCATGGCACAAAGATGCGGCCTACACGCCCCCTCAATACATCGCTACGGCAGAGCCGTAGATTGCTGAAGGCAGCGCTTCGGCTCTGCCATAGAGTTGTATTGAGGGGGCGTGTCAGCCGCCACTTCGTGCGGTGGTCAACACGCCCTCTTCCCGTGGGCTGCTGGGGCCCCGTAAGGGAGATTGCGAGGGAGTCCCAGCCTATAACGCGGGGCAGGCCCGGCACCTAGCAATGGCCAGGACCCGTGGCTAATAGCGCGCGGCACCGCGCTTATTAACTCTTTAGATATGGCATTCAAAGTTGATCACCGCGTCTAAAGTGAAAGCTAATTGGTGCCGGCTAGCTCAGTGGGCTGTTCTGGACCGCCGTGGCAAAATTGCGGCGTCCGGGACAGCTGGAGGACACAAGGAGGGTCCCCTACCTTCCTCCTGTGCTTCCGATCGCCAAATGACTGCTCCGTGCCTGCGATCAAGGCAGGAGCATTCAAGTGAAAGAATCATTGATCAGTGTTATCCAATGGGATAACGATGATCAATGCAAAAGATCAGTCTATGGAATGTAATAGCCCCCTATGGGGGCTATAACATTGCAAAAAAAGTTAATAAAGATCATTTAACCCATCCCCTAATAAAAGTCAGAATCACCCCACTTTTCCCATTTTAAAAATTTAAATTAAAATAAAATTCCCATTTTTTTTTTTTAAATACTGTGAAACTGCCATAATTTAGAAAAATACTTAGATATAAATTTTTGGTCATACCGCCCAGCACTACTATCCTCTATACCAGACTCCCATCCGGCAGCCACCCCAACCTACTCTGTACTTGCAGTGTCCCCCTTTACTTCCTCAGAGTCCCTGTGTGTGGAATCCTTGTTCGCAGTGCACATCCCTGGGGTTACCAGTTGGATCGTTGACTCCCTCAGATGAGAACACCTCAAGCCAGGAGAGTGGTCTTTCCATCAAGAAGTGTTAGACCAGATCTGCGCCCAGTGGCGATCACCTGACGGTGGACCTTATGGTGTCCAGACTAAACCTCTTGCTTCGTGTTCTGCCTTGGAGAGCCTGAAACCCTCTGGTGGTCCCTTGGGCTCACTTTGGCCTGCTCTTCCTTTTTTCTTCCTTTTCCATGCCATCTCCGAGTACTCCAGAGGCTCACAGCAGAGGGCTTTCTGTCGATTCTGGTGGCTCTAAACTGGCCTTGTCAAGCATGACGCTCCCTGAGACCATCTTTTTCAACTGCTCCTCTCTTTCACCAGAATTTAGGGTTGCTACATTTAAAGGGGTACTCCAGCTAAAGGACAGGGGATAAGATGTCTGACCGCAGTCACGCCCCCTTCCATAGACTTGCATAGCGGGGGCGGAATCGTGACATCACAATACTCCCGCCCCGTGGTCGGCACCCGATAGTCTGTGAGCTGGCAGCACGGCGTGCAGCTCTAAGAGGTGGGTGCCGAATGCAAGATTGCGGGGGTCCTTTGGATAAGGGGATAAGATGTCTTAGGGCCAGAGTACCCCTTTGAACAGCTTTTCTGAGAGATGGTAGGATTCTCCGGGCTTGTAATTCATTCCAGGTAAAGCTCCCTTCCAATGTCTGTGAGAATACCCCACTAGTGTCTTCTACGTTGCGCCCCATTTTTTTGTCCCCTTTGTGCTGCAGTCCTCCTATATGACTCAATATAAAGCACGAAACCATAGACCAGGTGGACAGTACTTATAATACCAAAACTGGAGCATAGCAGTGCAGCTACGCTTGTATCATGGGGTATCGGAGTTATGGAGGATATTGTCACATGTGATGTGTTTTATCTTTCAGGTTTGTAGAAGGCGGCCTGTCCTACAAGTTCCATGCGTCCTGGGCCTATGTCCTCCAGATTTTACAGACCTTTTTTGAGGTTGCTGGGAAGATTTGTCACCCAGTGATGAAGAAGGTAATTTACGTAATGATATTGATGGCATTATAATAATTAAAGGGGTATTCCGGCTTTATGCATCTTATCCCCTATTCAAAGGATAGGGGATAAGATGTATGATCACAGGGGTCCTGCCGCTGGGGACTCCAGCAATCTCGGTGCAGCCCCCGGCATTCTGTGCCTCAGAGATGAGCACGACCATAGTGACGTAACTCCATTCCCCCTCCATTCATGTCTATGGGAGGGGGCGTGACTCCCGTCACGCCCCCTCCCATAGACATGAATGGAGGGGGCGTGGCCGTGACCTCACATCCCCGTCTCGGAGGCAGCGCCCAGTAGAGATGAGCGAACTTGCAGTAAATTCGATTCATCACGAACTTCTCGGCTCGGCAGTTGATGACTTTTCCTGCATAAATTAGTTCAGCTTACAGGTGCTCCGGTGGGCTGGAAAAGGTGGATACAGTCCTAGGAGACTCTTTCCTAGGAATGTATCCACCTTTTCCAGCCCACCGGAGCACCTGAAAGCTGAACTAATTTATGCAGGAAAAGTCATCAACTGCCGAGCCGAGAAGTTCGTGACGAATCGAATTTACTGTAAGTTCGCTCATCTCTAGCGCCCAGCAATGAGATTGCGGGGGGTCCCCGGCGGCAGGACCCCTGCGATCATACATCTTATCCTCTATCCTCTGAATAGGGGATAAGATATACATACCCCCTTATAAAAATATTATTGGCTGCTTCTTCTTTACACTATATGAACATCTGACCATTGTCCGTTGCAGTGTTTGCAGACTCTCGCTGACCTGCGATTATCGGCTCATTTCCCTCATACTGGAGAGCTGGATCGGGCGGTGGGAGCGGCTGTGGAGAGTATGGGACCCGAGGTGGTCCTGAGAGCCATCCCCCTGCAGATTGATGGCACAGAGTAAGTGTCGTCTTATGCTCTGGGATTTTTTATTATATTTAATTTTTTTGCATATAATCGACTTATATATATTTATAAAGGTTGTTTTGTTCTGTCAGGGACATCTCTGACTTCCCGCGCAGTTGGCTGGTGCCTGTGATCAGAGACTATGTGAAGAACACGGAGCTGGATTTCTTCACAAGATATTTCCTGCCACTGGCTGAAAAACTAAAGAAAAGAGGTGAGGGCTTCAGTAATGTCCACATCTCCTCCATTCCTTGGTTTCTGCCTTTTTATATAGAGAAAACCAGATCATTAATGAACGGAAAGTTCATATTTTTAACTTTCTAAAATACTTGTATGCCTTTCTGTAATTTCGCTCATCTCTAGTGTATATGCCATAAATGTCCGAATAGGAATTACTCCATAAAGGTTTACTATGATTTAAAGGGAAAAAAACCTCTTCTGACATGTTGATCGCATCTGGTCTCACTCCCGAAACCCGCTGCGTTATTTATAAGCTGAGGACATGCTTGGCATTGAGCTTCATTCCCCGACCACCCAGAAGATCCATCTTTTTGCCACATAGACTTTTATATAACTTAAAGGTCAGATTTGATTGACAGGTGGACTTATAACAAGCGTAACTGGTGTGATCGAAACGTATGACATGTCTGGGCAACAAGTCAAGTGTTCTCTTCTGTTTGTGTGTTTTTTTTACATTTTTTTGATATTTTCATAACCCCCTTATAGGGGTACTCCCGTGGAAAACTTTTTTTTCTTTTTTTTTTTTTTTATATCAACTGGTGCCAGAAAGTTAAACAGATTTGTAAATCACTTCTATTAAAAATTCTACATCCTTCCAGTACATTTTAGGGGCTGTATACTAAAGAGAAATCCAAAAAAGAAATTAATTTCCTCTGATGTCATGACCACAGTGCTCTCTGCTGACATCTCTGTCCATTTTAGGAACTGTCCAGAGCAGCATATGTTTGCTATAGGGATTTTCTCCTGCTCTGGACAGTTCCTAAAATGGACAGCAGAGGTCAGCAGAGAGCACTGTGGTCATGACATCAGAGGGAATGCTTTTCTTTTTTGGATTTCTCTTTAGTATACAGCCCCTAAAAAGTAAACACCTACATAGGAGACTATACCTCTAAGGGGTAAGTAATGTGCAAAATAGAAGCACCACCAAAATACAGAAAAAATTATGCACAGATAAATAACTAAGCAATAAATGAGAGAAAGTTAACAAAATCTTTATTGGAGTATATCATTAATTGAAAGACAATAGCATAAATACAGAATAAAAACAAGGCACCAGAAAATACTGCAGATGGGTAGGTAAGGACTGGAACTAGGTATAGAGAGGTACTGGTTATGGATATAAATGCGAGGTCATAGGGCAATAAGAGTACAAGTCAAACAGGAAACGCACCAGATGGCTGCTAAACGCAAGCCCAGGGGCAGGGAAAGAGTAGACACAGGGGATCAAACCCAGGGACCAGAGAGAACAAGTATGCCAGACCTTACCTACCAACCCCAACGATCGTTTCACCACTGAATGGCTTCCTCAGGGGGTGTGGCTATCCTACCTTCTCACTGGCCTTATATGCCGCATCATAGCCAATACCATCTCATCCCATCAGGATTGACATCTATTTCCCCAATCAATGCAACTTAAGAAGTGAGCCCGCCCATAGGATTAGGCTATATCCAGTTTTACCTGTAGCAAATGACCGCCAGAGCTACTGTATCCGGGACGCCGTTGGCGTACTTCCGGTAAGGAGACGAGTCACATGATCAATGTGATCACGTGACCGGGCTTCAGAAGCACGTGCGCACGCGCACTAAGTTCCATCGCAATCGGATGCGGTCATGTGGTACATCGACCACATGACCGGGATCCCAAGCGAGAGAGCGCAGGCGCAGACCGAATCAGCCGGCGCAAGCGAAAAAGTGAAGAAGAAAGCGCGCAGGCGCAAAGAAGATAGGGGCAAGTGATGCGAAAGTGGGGGAAGTGAAGGAGGGAAGCAAGAGTGAGTGAAAACGCAAGACACAGCAAACCACACGTGAACATAAGAGAAAAATAATAAACAGTGACCTATTGGACCCAAAAAAGAAATTGTGCAGTGAATAAGATAGATGTGAGTGAATGGCTACTGTCTAAAATAAATTAGTACATTTAATGGAATGATTCAATGATACATAATAAATACATAATAAAATTATATAATAATAAAGAAAATTGTTTAATATAAAAGTATGTTAGAGTGTGAGTGGTGAGAATAGTGAAAAAATGTGATTGTAAATTCATCAGTGAAACTTGGGTGAATGGTGAAGAGTGCAATAATAGACTGTGGACAGTGCAATAAATAATAGTTTAATAATAGACTGTGGACAGTGCAATACTTAATAGTGCAATAATAGACTGCGGACAGTGCAATAAATAATAGTGCAATAATAGACTGCGGACAGTGCAATAAATAATAGTGCAATAATAGACTGTGGACAGTGCAATAATTAGTGTAATAATAGACTGTGGACAGTGCAATACATAATAGTGTAATAATAGACTGTGGACAGTGCAATAATAAATAGTGCAATAATAGACTGTGGACAGTGCAATAAATAATAGTGCAATAATAGACTGTGGACAGTGAAATAATTAATAGTGCAATAATAGACTGTGGACAGTGCAATAATTAATAGTGTATTAATAGACTGTGGACAGTGCAATCATAATAGAAAAGTATCGAAAAAAGACATATATAAAAAAATATATATTTAAAAATATATCCATCTATATATATATATGTAGCAAATAATAAATAATGGTTAAAATATTGAAACATACATTATAAGAGCCAAGTGACATATCTTAAAAAGTACAATAAGAGACAAGAGGAGAAATTGAAAATAAAAAAGGTCTGGCAGTACTTGGGTAAGCAGGCGGATTACTGGAAACATGGAGAATGGTATGTAGGGAAAAAGTAAAGTAGATGCAGATCAGTGCAAAAATCGATGATGCATAAATTAAGTGGCTAGATGGCTATATGGGCAATATAAGGTGCTAGTGCATATTGCATAACAGATAAATTCATAGAAGAAGGCTTGAGGGTGGCTCAAAAGAGCAGGAGACGACTCTGCAAGAAAGGAAACAAAAAAGAGAAAAAAGAGAAAGATAAGAACTAATATAAAACTTAGATTAAAAACCAAGAATTAAAAATCTGTGAGAGCCTAACCTAGGACGGTCACAAAAAAGAGGACGGATCAAGGTGAAAAAATGATCTAACATCAAAGAACTCTACTACAGATGGAGAACGGATGAGGGCAATGTGATCAAATCTACCTCATATGAGGCATGCCGGATGTAGTTAAGGAATAAGGGGGTCACAAAAAAGGGGAAAAACTAAGTGAGTCATTAAGACCGAGGGGATAGATGGTTTTTAACTTAAAAATCCAAAAAACCTCCCTTTGGGCCAATAATTTTTTCCAATTTCCTCCACGTTGGCCAGGAAAGATTCGGTCAATACCTCGGAATTGGAGACCAGAAGGGTCGCAGGAGTGAAAAGACTTGAAGTGACGGGGTATTGTAGTCAATGCAGTTTCATCTTCTTCATTTTTAGCTGACCGGATGCCCAGGACGTGTTCACGAATCCTCTTCTTAAATTCCCTTGTGGTGAGACCTATGTAAATCAAACCACAAGGGCAGGTAGCATGATATATAACTCCAGCCGTATTACATGAAATAGTGTGAGTGATCTTGTATTCTCTAGTTTTTTTCGAGTCACAGAATTGTGTATCCGCCACTACATTACAACATGCCACACATGAGCCACATGGTTTACATCCCCATTTTGGGCCACGTGCTCCAAATATTTTATGAGGTATCTTGCCCCCATAGTGGCTTTGAACTAGAGCATCTCTAAGATTAGGTGCTCTTTTATATGTAATGGACGGGTGTGGTTTCAGGTATAATCTGAGAACAGGATCCACAGTAAGTATATCCCAATATTTCAACAGAATCTGGCGTATATGTCCTGATTGTGAGTTGTATTTCGTGATAAATCTCACCTGGTTGTCGTCGATGCGTGCTCGTTTCTGTTGTAGTAAGGAGTCTCTATCCGAGTATTTGGCACGTTTGTATGCTCTCTTGATACATACTTCATCGTAGCCTCGTTCGCGAAATCGTTGGCTAAGGTCCTTCGCCTGTATCTCAAATGCTTCCATGGATGAACAGATTCTGCGAGCCCGAAGGAACTGCCCAATAGGGATGCTTCGAATCAATTTCGTGGGATGTGAGGAGTTAGCATGTAGCAGTGCATTTGTAGATGTGGGTTTCCTGTATAAATTGGAATGTAAAAAGCCTTCGTCATCAACATGAAAGAGAATATCTAAAAATTCCATTCCTATTCTGCCGCACTTAAACGTCAATTTGATGTTTAAATTATTAGTGTTTAATTCATTTATGAACATATCCAAGTCTTCCTGTGATCCCTTCCAGATCATGATGATATCGTCTATATATCTTGCCCACAGGTGGACCTTTTCAACCTGTGGGCAGGGGTGGGTCATAAAGATCTCTCTCTCCCATGCTCCCAGGAAGAGATTCGCATATGAGGGCGCACAAGCAGCCCCCATAGCGGTCCCTTGGGTTTGCAGATATAATGTTTGGCGGAAGAAGAAGTAGTTGTGAGTGAGTGCAAAAAGTAGTAACTCAGTGATAAACTCACCCATTTGTGGATCCAAGTCTGACATGAGGAAAGAGGATCGGACTGCTTGTATGCCATCTTCATGACGTATGGAGGTATAAAGTGATTCAACATCACAGGTGACTATCATCATATCTTCATCCAAATGAATCCCTTCAAGACGTCTGAGAGCATCAGTTGTGTCTTTAAGGTAAGATGGAAGCACAACGACCATCTGTCGTAAAACATGATCGATTAGTTTACAGATTTTTTCACACATGTTATTGCGACCAGAGACTATCGGTCTCCCTGGTGGTGTAATGGGATTTTTATGAATTTTAGGCAGTAGGTAAAATGTAGCCACCGTGGGATTAGACACTTGTAGATACTCAACTTGTTTGTCGGTGATGACCCCTCTTGATTGGGCTGTAGTCAAAATTGTTTTTAGTTCCATCTGAAATTTAGTGGTGGGGTTGAAAGTTAGCCTGCGATAACAGTTAGGATCACGCAGTTGTTTTAATGCTTCCCTTTCATACATGGATGTTGGCCAAAGAATAATATTGCCACCCTTGTCTGACGGTTTGATGACTATATCAGGCAAAGATCTCAATTCAACTATCGCCTGGCGTTGTTTAGGAGTACAGTTGCCGGTGATTTTATAAACTGGCATCTGTTCAATTTCCTTAGATACCACTTGAACAAATAGATCAACATTAGAGACAAGTGTAAGAGGGGGGAACTTACTTGATTTGGGGATGAGTGTTGGAGGAAACCAACCGTCATTTTGTGGGTTACTCTCTAGATGCAACTCCTCCAAAGTTTGTAAGGTAATGAGATCTTCCCTTGAATCGCAGATGGATGTAGATGTGGTATGATGAAAAAGTTTTTTGAAGACCAGTTTCCTTGCAAAAAGATGCAGGTCTTTGATGGTATCAAAGATGTCAATACTAGATGTTGGAGAAAAAGAGAGACCCAATTTGAGTACATCAAGTTGAGTATCAGTTAATGAGTGCTTGGAAAGATTAATTACCTTGAGTGTGGACTGATCGGAGTCCCGATGGTTGGGTCCGCGAAAGCGTCCTCGTCTATCTGAACCGCCCTGATTGTCTTTCTTCCTTTTCTGAGATTGTGCCAAGTTTCTCTGGGTGCTGGAAGATGACGAATCCGATTCCCCCCCATAGGAGGTGTTAGAAGAAATGGAGTGCGTTCTAGAACGAGAGCTGTTATTGGTATTTGTGGCATATTTCCATTTATAAACCCTTTGGGTGTGGAAATCGG
Source organism: Hyla sarda (assembly GCF_029499605.1). Lineage (NCBI taxonomy): Eukaryota > Metazoa > Chordata > Amphibia > Anura > Hylidae > Hyla > Hyla sarda. Next base: position 36,781,955 of record NC_079195.1, on the reverse strand, counting down.
TCTGGTCACGTTGGAATTTCTTAGCTTTAGTTGATTGGATCTGTTTCTCCCAAATGTCATGTGCGTCCTCGAGTTCTTTCTTAAAAATATCCATATCAGATGTGCTAAGTTTATCCTGAATTTGTTTAGTCAGCTCTCCTATCTGAGCCGAAAGGGCTGATAAACTTTTATTGTTGAGCTCAATAATAAGTTGTATGAAGGTACTGGAGCAATTGTTACTAACCTCCTCCCACTTTGCACAGAAGTCCTCATCTTGTCGTCCATATGTGGGAAATGTTTGAATACGAAGACCACGTGGTATAAAATTCTTAGCCAGATATTGTTCCAGCGTGGAACGATTCCACCATATCCTCATCCGTTTATGTAGCAGGTTACGTAATAGCGTTTTATTAAGACGTAGGGAGTCCTGATCCGAACCTGTGTCTGCAGAGGATCTGGTGCCAAATAAATTCACTGCCTGGGTTTTCCAGGTAGCCTCACGGCTTGTGAAATCCATAAGTTAGGAAGATAGACCTGTATATCAAACACAGGAAAGATAAACACCTACATAGGAGACTATACCTCTAAGGGGTAAGTAATGTGCAAAATAGAAGCACCACCAAAATACAGAAAAAATTATGCACAGATAAATAACTAAGCAATAAATGAGAGAAAGTTAACAAAATCTTTATTGGAGTATATCATTAATTGAAAGACAATAGCATAAATACAGAATAAAAACAAGGCACCAGAAAATACTGCAGATGGGTAGGTAAGGACTGGAACTAGGTATAGAGAGGTACTGGTTATGGATATAAATGCGAGGTCATAGGGCAATAAGAGTACAAGTCAAACAGGAAACGCACCAGATGGCTGCTAAACGCAAGCCCAGGGGCAGGGAAAGAGTAGACACAGGGGATCAAACCCAGGGACCAGAGAGAACAAGTATGCCAGCCCCTAAAAAGTACTGGGAGGATTAAGATTTTTTTTAATTGAAGTGATTTACAAATCTGTTTAACTTTCTGGCACCAGTTGATTTAAAAAAAAAAAAAATAAAAAAAGTTTTCCACTGGAGTACCCCTTTAAAGGAGTAGTCCAGTGCTGAAAAACGTATCCCCTATCCCAAGGATAGGGGATAAGTTTCAGATTGCGGGGGGGGGGGGGGAATCCGACTGCTGGGGCCCCCCGCGATCTCCTGTATTGGGGCCTCCGCTCACTGCCCAGATAGCGACCACCGGACGAAGCGGCTGCCGACACGCCACCTCAATACATCTCTATGGCAGAGCTGGATATTGCCGAAGGCAGCGCTCCACCTCTGCCATAGAGTTGTATTGAGGGGGCGTGTCAGCCGCCGCTTCGTGCGGAGGTCGAAACGCCCCCTTCTCGCGGGCAGTCGGTGCCCCGTACAGGAGATTGTGGGGGCCCCAGTGGTCGAACCCCCCGCGATCTGAAACTCATCCCCTATCCTTAGGATAGGGGATAAGATTTTCAGCACTGGACTACTCCTTTTAAGTCTATTTTTCTTGCTGCCAGTGGGGATCTGAAGGACACCCCTTGGCAGGAACATGAGACTGCCTTGAAGTTACAGTAAAATTGTCTTAAAATTCTGTTTCTGCTTGTAAAACAATTTTAGAAATATTTGTAAATATTTTTTGCTCTGAAAAAAATGAATAGTGTAATGTTTGTCTGCCCTTTGTTACCCTTTATAGCTGGCGAGCTTGCGGAGGCTGGAAGAAACCTAGAGGCCAAGATCTATGAGACTCTTCAGTGGCAAGTATGTATATCCTGAACTGTATGTATATCCTGAACTGTATGTATATCCTGAACTGTATGTATATCCTGAACTGTATGTATATCCTGAACTGTATGTATATCCTGAACTGTATGTATATCCTGAACTGTATGTATATCCTGAACTGTATGTATATCCTGAACTGTATGTATATCCTGAACTGTATGTATATCCTGAACTGTATGTATATCCTGAACTGTATGTATATCCTGAACTGTATGTATATCCTGAACTGTATGTATATCCTGAACTGTATGTATATCCTGAACTGTATGTATATCCTGAACTGTATGTATATCCTCAAATGTATGTATATCCTGAAAGATAATAACCCCTCGGGCACTTTCTGGGGCTCTTAATAAGGAGAAAATGGGGCCCTTTCTTGGTATCAGTTGGGTTTCCAAAATATTAGGCAACCATATATGGAAGGTTGATAATTCTAGAATGCTGTTCTGTGCTCTTATTGGGAAATCATCACGTGCATTCGTAAGCATTGCTGTCGCAAAACTACAACTCCCAGCAAGCCCGGACAGCCAAAGGCTGTCCGGGCATGCTGGGAGTTGTAGTTTTGCAGCAGCTGGAGGCACACTGGTTAAGAAACACTACATTGTAAGGTTGATGAACACAATTACAATTACGCCGTTTTACTTTTTTTTTTTTCCTCAGATCTGGACAATGTTACCTGGTTTCTGCACCAAACCCACAGATGTAGCCGCCTGCTTTAAGAACATAGCAAAGACCCTGGGAATGATCATCTTGGATCGTCCGGACCTCCGTCTCAATGCCTGTCAAGCCCTTCGCACTTTGATTAACAAAGGGTGTGAAGCAGGTACGAGACGCTGACCTCCTATGTCAAACACTGGAGGCACCCTTGTTGGGGAACACTGGGTTAAAATCACACTTTCAAAGATCGCAGTACCCCCTCTCAAAAAAAAAAAAATCTCCTGCCTAGCACCGCGGCTCTCCTCCTGCAGGGGGCAATCTCCGCGCTGGATTACTGTTGACCACAGCTCAAAGCTGTGGTCAACACGCCCCCTCCATGTATCTCTATGGGAGAGCCTGAGATACACAAGTGCTGTCTCTGGCTCTCCCATAAAGATACATGGAGGGAGACATGTCGACTACTGATGCTCCGAGCAATAGAAGAGCCAATGTTCAGAACACCGGGCCTCGGACAGGTGATCTCTGGAGGTCCCAGCAGTCGGACCCCCCCCCCACACACACACACACACACGAACAGACACTTATCCCCTATCTTGTGGATGGGGGATAAGATGTGATGTACCGCTACCGCAGTTCCCCTTTTAAAGGGTTTATCCAGGAAAAAAACTTTTTAGATATTTCAACTGGCTCCAGAAAGTTAAACAGATTTGCAAATTACCTCTGTTAAAAAATCTTAATCCTTTCACTACTTATGAGCTGCTGAAGTTGAGTTGTCCTTTTCCGTCTAAGTGCTCTCTGATGACACGTGTCTCGGGAACTGTCCAGAGTAGAAGCAAATCCCCATAGCAAACCTCTTCTACTCTGTGCAGTTCCCGAGACAAGCAGAGGTGTCAGCAGAGAGCACTGTTGCCAGACAGAAAAGAACTCAACTTCAGCAGCTGATAATTATTGGAAGGATGAAGATTTTTTAATAGAGGTAACTTACAAATCTGTTTAACTTTCTTGAGTCAGTTGAGAGATATATATATATATATATATATATATATATATATATTATAAGATATAAATATATATATATATATATATATATATATATAATATAAGATATAAATGTTTTTTTCCTGGAATACCCCATTGATTGTGGAAAGTGTGATCTTAACACAGCCCAATAGGACTCAGATACCTCGCGCCCTGCATTTCGAGGTGTTGCAATATTGAACACCCAAGCTTACTTTCTTGGGAACACCTTTCCTTATCGAATGCTTTAACCCCTTAAGGACCGGGGTTTTTTCCGTTTTTGCATTTTCGTTTTTTGCTCCTTGCCTTTAAAAAAAATTATAACTCTTTCAGTTTTGCACCTAAAAATCCATATGATGGCTTATTTTTTGCGCCACCAATTCTACTTTGTAATGACGTCAGTCATTTTGCCCAAAAATCTACAGTGAAACGGAAAAAAATCATTGTGCGACAAAATTGAAAAAAAACCACGCTGTTTTGTAAATTTTGGGGGCTTCCGTTTCTACGTAGTACATTTTTCAGTAAAAATGACACCTTATCATTATTCAGTAGGTCCATACGATTAAAATGATCCCCTACTTATATAGGTTTGATTTTGTCGCACTTCTGGAAAAAATCATAACTACATGCAGGAAAATTAATACGTTTAAAATTGTCATCTTCTGACCCCTATAACTTTTTTATTTTTCCGCGTACGGGGCGGTATGAGGGCTCATTTTTTGCGCCGTGATCTGAAGTTTTTAGCGGTACCATTTTTGAATTGATAGGACTTATTGATCGCTTTTTATTCATTTTTAAATGATATAAAAAGTGACCAAAAATGCACTATTTTGGATTTTTTTTGCGCGTACGCCATTAACCGAGCGGTTTAACGATATATTTTTATAATTTCCGCACGCGGTGATACCATATATGTTTATTTTTATTTACACTGTGTTTTTTTTTATTATGGGAAAGGGGGGTGATTCAAACTTTTGAAGTTAAATGATATTCATTCACTTTTTTTTTCACTTTTTTTTTTGCAGTGTTATAGGTCCCATAGGGACCTATAACACTGCACACACTGATCTCTTATACTGATCATTGTTATCCCATAGGGACCCATAACACTGCACACACTGATCATTGTTATCCCATAGGGACCTATAACACTGCACACACTGATCTCTTATACTGATCATTGTTATCCCATAGGGACCTATAACACTGCACACACTGATCTTTTACATTGATCACTGGTTTCTCATAGGAAACCAGTGATCGATGATTCTGCCGCTTGACTGCTCATGCCTGGATCTCAGGCACTGAGCAGTCATTCGGCGATCGGACAGCGAGGAGGCAGGTAGGGGCCCTCCCGCTGTCCTGTAAGCTGTTCGGGATGCCGCGATTTCGCCGCGGCTATCCCGAACAGCCCACTGAGTTAACCGGCAGCTTTGACTTTCGCTTTTAGCCGCGCGGCTCAGCTCTGAGCGCACGGCTAAAGGGTTAATAGCGCGCGGCGCCACGATCGGCCGGGCCCGCCGTGATATGATGCGGGGTTACTGTGTAACCCCGCGTTATATCACGGGAGCAGGACCAAGGACGTACCGGTACGTCCTTGGTCCTTAAGGGGTTAAAGCAGGGGTCTCAAACTTGCGACCCTCCAGATGTTGCAAAACTTCACAACTCCCACCATGCCTGGACATACACAGACAGCCATTTTCTGCAGCCGGGAATACTGGGAGATGACGTTTTGTAACATCTGGAGGGCCACCAGTTTGAGACCCCTGCTTTAATGTCCTACCTCAAGCTCATGATGTCTATTGTTGTTCTGTTTTATTTGCATTATTGTAAGGAAGGCTTTGTGTCCAGATATGGCGGCTCTGAAAAGATGGAAGCACATAATTCCCCAACCTCACCAAAACTTCACTTTATAATTTCGGAGTTGTCAGGGCTGTCATCATCTCCTCACATTTGCATTGCGTAGAAGAAAGTTGCAGTCTTATTCTTGACAACATTTCCATAGCTTTTTCCATATCGTCCCTTTCAATGTGGCGCAGAGCTCATTGTGTTGACATCTCCTCTGACTAATCCGCAGGGATTAAACATCATGTGCAACAGAGTGAAAAAGCTGCTGCTTGAATTGATATTTTTTATTGATTTATTCATATATTTTCCGACAGAGGCGGATAAGGCTGAAGTGAGCCGATTAGCTAAGAATTACCTTCCTATACTGTTCAATGTGTACATTAAAGTGCCTGCACCAGGGGAGGGCGCTGCACACAAGCTTCCTGTGATGGAAACCATCAGAACCTATTTGACTGTAACAGACCAGCAGGTGAGGTGTTAAAGTGTACCCCCTGAATTAAAGAGAACTTTTTCAATGTCCTAGGGCAGGGTTTCACAACCAGGGTGCCTCCATCTATGACCATACATTAAATAGGCAGGAAATCCATATCTCCAATTCAGTGTTCCTCCACCTGTTGCAAAACTACAACTCTCAGCATGCCCGTACAGCCGTTGGCTGTCCGGGCATGCTGGGAGTTGTAGTTTTGCAAAAGATGAAGTCACACTCGACAGACATGCTGATATTTTAACGTTTAACCCCTTAAAGGGGTACTCCGGCGCTTAGACATCTTATCCCCTATTCAAAGGATAGGGGATAAGATGCCTGATCACGGGGGTCCCGCCGCTGGGGACCCCCCGTGATCTTTTGCACGCAGCACCCCAGTTAAAATCGGTCATGCCCCCTCCCATAGGCTTGCATGCCCCGCGATCAGGCATCTTATCCCCTATCCTTTGGATAGGCGATAAGATGTCTAAGCGCCGGAGTACCCCTTTAATGACCACAATTCGTCTCATGTCTGCAGGAGGCAGAAGTACTGGTCTCTTGTGCCAAGTATCATAGCATGCTGGGAGTTGTAGTTTTGCATCAGTTGGAGGCACCCTGGTTGGGAAACGCCATCATAGGAACATATTAATATTATCAGTTATGTCTGAATGTTTATACTAGAGTTGAGCGAACGTACAGTAAATTGGCTCGTTGCGAACCTCGCAGCTCGGATGTTGATTACTTTAGTCTGGGTAAATTAGTTCAGCTTTCCAAGGGCTCTGGTTGCCTGGAAAAGTCCGGGATGACTTAGGTCTTAGGTCTCCTAGGTCTGTATCCACCTTTTCCAGGCAACTGGAGCCCTTGGAAAGCTGAACTAAGTTATGCAGACTAAAATAATCAACAGCCGAGCTGCGAGGTTCGCTACAAACCAATTTGCTTTAAAGGGGTACAGCTGGTGCCAGAAAGTTAAACAGATTTATAAATTACTTCTATTAAAAAATATTAATCCTTCCAGTACTTATTAGCTGCTGAATACTACAAAGAAAATTATTTTCTTTTTGGAACACAGAGCTCTCTGCTGACATCATGAGCACAGCGCTCTCTGCTGACATCTCAGTCCATTTTAGGAACTGTCCAGAGCAGCATATGTTTGCTATGGGCATTTTCTCCTACTCTGGACATTTCCTAGAATGGACAGAGATGTCAGCAGAGAGCACTGTGCTCGTGATTCAGCAGAGAGCTCTGTGTTTCAAAAAGAAAAGAATTTCCTCTGTAGTATTCAGCTGCTAAGTAGTACTGGAAGAATTAAGATTTTTTTAATAAAAGTAATTTTCAAATTTGTTTTAACTTTCTGGCACCAGTACCCCTTTTAAGTTTGCCCAAGTCTAGTTTAGACCCCGACCAATGACAAGATCGTGCCAGGAGAGAAGCGGCCAACCAACACGCTTCTCTCCCTGCTCTGTTTGACCTGAATGCCAGCCCCATAGACTTAGATTATGAGCCTGTCCAGGTCATGTGACACAGAGCTGGTGTCACTTGACTCATTTCTCTTGGCTCGTTGCCATAATCAGTCTGGGCTTAGAACACTTAGATTAAACTTTTTACTTGTCTTTATGTCACATTTTTTTCATGTTGTGTTTTTTTTGTTTTTTTTTTATATATAATGACAGTGCTCATTTAAATGCGTTATCCAAAATTAGAAAAACTGATTGTTTTTCCAATAACAGTGCCACTCCTGTCATGAGGTTGTGTTTGGTATTGCAGCTCAGTTCTGTTGAAGTGAATGGAGCCAATTTGTAATACCGCACCCAACATGAGCACAGGTGAAAAAATGGGCTCTGTTTTTTTCTATACCTGGACAACCCCCTATATCATGTGTGAACTGTTTCATTGCTTTAGCTGTCAATGCTGCCATGTGTGCTGCACAATGGGTTTCGTGCCTGCAGGGGGCTGTATCTGATTTTTCGACTGTTTTTACAATGTCATTTTTTGTTCATTTACAGCTGGTTTGCGATTTACTAGGGAAAGCCAGTGCAAAGGTGTTGGAGAAGACAGAGACTGAAAAGTGAGTTACTCGTATTATAGATTTTTTTTTTTCCTCTGATCAGTGGGGATCCGACACCTGGCACCCCCCTCTGATCAGTTGGGATCCGACACCTGGCACCCCCCTCTGATCAGCTGTTTGCCAGGCACAATACTTGCATGATTTGGTAAAACATTTGGTAACAGACTACTAGGGATCGACCGATTATCGGTTTGGCCGATATTCACGATTTTGGACATTATCGGTATCGGCAATTACCTTGCCGATAATGCCCCTACCCCCCGGCCAGAGACCACCGCCGCTGCCGCCCCATTGCCTCCCCCATCCCCGGTTTTATAATTACCTGTTCCCGGGATCCGCGCTACTTCTGGCTCCGGCAACAGTGACGGCTCAGGACGCCGCCGGAGCCAGAAGTAATGCGGACCCCAGGAACAGGTAATTATAAAATCGAGGATGGGCGAGGCAATGGGTCGGCGGCGGTGGTGGCTGGACTAGGCAGGACCCCAGGACAGGCAGGGGGAGAGAAGCGGGTGGCGGTCTCTGGCTCCGCAAAAGCGGCTGCAGTTCATTGATTTATAGCGCCCACTTTAAATCATTGATCTTCAGCGGCTTCTGCGGGGCCGGGTGTGTGTGTGTGTGTGTGTGTGTGTGGGGGGAGGGGGGGGGGAGAGAAATAGCCGATAACTTATACCGATATTCAGGTATAAGTTTTCAGCTATCGGAAGGACTGAAATCCTCCAGTGTCCGCAAGGTCCCCCTGCTCAAGAAAGCAAATGTATAGGCCTGTTTGAAGTTTGCCAATGAGACTCTGAATCGTTCTAGACGGACCATATCTTTGTCATTGGGCAAACGTCCAAAATCAGCTGGGGATCCAATAATTTTCTTTCTTCACTGTACTAAGAAAAGCAAGACAAAGTTAGATTGTAGTAACATTAGATTGGTAACTATCGCCATTATGTCCATTGGGTTAAAAACTTGTAGGGAAATTTATCAAAACCTGTCCAGAGGAAAAGTTGCTGAGTTGCCGATAGCAACCAATCAGATCACTTCTTTCATTTTTTTAGAGCAGCGGTCTTCAAACTGTGGCCCTCCAGATGTTGCAAAACTACAACTCCCAGCATGGCTGGACAGCCAACGGCGTTCCGGGCATCCTGGGAATTGTAGTTTTGCAACATCGGGAGCGCCACAGTTTGAAGATCGCTGTTTTAGAGGCATCGAAAATGAAAGAAGCGATCTGATTGGATTCTATTGGCAACTTTTCCTATCGATAGGTTTTGCTAAATCTCCCCCCAAATTTTCCATTTTTTCAGTTGTTGTTTTGGTTTTGCAGGCTCTATGTACTGGATCTCATCACAGCAATGGCCCCGTATGCGGATGAGCCGTCAATGACCCGAGTGTATCAGACCATTCAGCCCTTACTTGAGGTCAGTAAGAATTCATCCTGCACTTACTGCCCCTTTGACTTTAAGTCACAATAGTGTATTGTATAAGAAAAAGTGCTGCAACTTTCTATAATATTTTGTATTTCAATTCCTCACGGTTTTTGAATTCTCTTCTTGCAGTAAGGGAATTAAAACGTTTATTACTTACATTGTTTAATACTGACACTTGTAGCCTAAAAATCCTGATTATTGGGTGAATTCCCCTCGTGAACACTTCTTCCTGCTTGTTTGGCCTCTGCAAAAGGTTAAATGAACAGCTACTAAACGAAGAAACGCTTCCTCATTGGCCAATCACAATTTTTGTGTCTTGTGAAGGATCATTTAATGAATGCTGATCACATAGATTGACACTCGTTATCGTGCTCTCCCTAAACGGGCCTGAAAATGTACCTGTCATAAGATAAATCTGTAGATTTCTTTTTTTCTTTTTTAAAGGGGAATTCCGGCCAAAGACATCTTATCCCTTATCTTTTGGATAGGGGTTAAGATGTCTGATCGTGGGGGACCCACCACAGGGACCCCCGCAATCTCTGTGCAGCACCCGGGACTGGAGACATGACATAACGCAATGCCCCCACTTGATGTGACGCCACACCTCTTCTGTTCAGGTCTATGGGAGGGATCAGGCGGCCGTCACAAGGGGGCATGGAGTTACGTCACGTCTCCAGTCTCAGAAACACAGAAGTTTCTGAGGCTGGAGCAGCAGCCCTGCAGAGGATGCGGGTGCTGCACGGGGTCCCAGCTGCGGGCATCAGACATCTTATACCCTATCCTTTGGGTAGGAGATAACAACATTTCTTTGGCCGAAATACCCAATTAACTGGTACTGATCTTGTTGATGATGCGATTAAATCCTGGTTTAAATTCTTTTTACTGCTCCTAATTCCCTTTTTTGTTGCTCATACTGCATGCAGTTCACAGAGGAGGAGGGGGCATTCCCCTGCTTGCCTTCACATCTCAAGTGGGAACTTACCTCCCTCATTTCTCAGAGCTGACAACTGCTCGGCTCCGTGCCATACCCTCAGCTCGCACCACAGTCTGATTGACATGCCAGGAGGCCTTCTTGTCCTGCCCAAACTTCCTGTATTTTGTCTGGGGATAGAGACACACAGGTGACAAGACATTGTTCTTGCAGTAAAGGTACCCCTAGTGTACCCCCCCCCCCAAAAAAAAAAAAAAAAAAAAATATATATATAATATATATATATATATATATATATATATATACATACATACATACATACATACATACATACATACATACATACATATATTAGGGATCGACCGATTATCGGCCGATAATCACGATTTGGGGCATTATCGGTATCGGCAATTACCTTGGCCACCGCACCGCCCCCATTGCCTCCCCCATCCCCGGTTTTATAATTACCTGTTCCCGGAGCCCACGCTACTTCTTGCTCCTGCTGCGTTCTGCGTTACGCTGTGCGCAATGATGAGTGACGTGCGCGACGAGACGTCACCGTCAGTGCGCACAGTGACAGTTAAGGAGGACGTCACCGGAGCCAGATGTGGAGTGGACCCCGGGAACAGGTAATTATAAAACAGGGGATGGGGGAGGCAATGGGGCCGGTGCGGTGCGGTCGCAGTGCGGCGGGGGGGGGAGCGGTGGCGGTGATAGGTCTCAGGACCCCCGGACAGGTAGGGGGAGAGAAGGGGGTGGCGTCGGCGGCCTATGGCCCCGCAAAAGCCACTGCAGTGCATTGATTTAAAGTGCCTGCTTTAAATCAATGATCTGCAGCGGTGTCGCGGGGGATAAATAGCCGATAACTTATACCGGAATATCGGTATAAGTTATCGGCTATCGGCCCTAACCTCCACCGATTATCGGTATCGGCCCTAAAAAAACGATATCGGTATCGGCCCTAAAAAAACGATATCGGTCGATCCCTAATATGTGTGTGTGTATATGTATGTATGTATATATATATATATATATATATATATATATATATATATATATATATATATATATATACATATACACACACACACACACACACACACACACGTTTTTTTAACTAATGTATGTTGCAAATATACATATCATGTTTTCTACGTTATATAAAAACTTTTTACAAATGACCGCGCCCATTTAACACAAAAAGTGAAGTTGCAGTGTCGATTCCTACAAACTGTTATGTTTCTTATACCTTTTACACCAGGAGAAGAACCACAGTGTGCAGAAGAAGGCGTACCGGATCCTGGAGGAGATGTGCGGGGGAGAGAGGCCGCCTTGTGGAGACTTTGTGAAAAACAACTTGGAGGAGCTAAAGAAAACTCTTCTGGATTCACTGAAAAGTGCATCATCTCCAGCCAAGAGGGTAAGAGAGTCTGACTGTAGCTGTGGGGCTCATCTGCATTGATGCTAGGGATACTTAGGGTATATCCAGAGTGCAGACAGTAGATACAACGCGCTAATGCACTTAGGGTGTTTGGGCAAAACTATTGTTGACCTAGATCAGTGGTCTCCAAACTGCAGCCCTCCTGCTGTTGCAAAACTACAACTCCCAGCATGCCTGGGCAGCCAACGGCTTGATTTTTAGTTACATAACATTAATTCATATATGCAGAAGTGGTACCGATAAAAAATTCAGATGGCGCATTAAGAAAAAAAATAAGCCCACATACATCCCCGCATGCGGAAAAATAAGAAAGTTTTAGGAGTCAGAAAACAGCAGTTTTAAAGGAGAACTCCCGATTATAAAACCTTATCCATTATCCTAAGGATAGAGGATAAGTGTCAGATCACTTCGGGGGTCCGACCGCTGGGACCCCTCACTGCACCCCCACTCCCCATTCCCGCACTGCATGGCTACCGTATATACTCGAGTATAAGCCGAGTTTTTCAGCACGATTTTTCGTGCTGAAAACACCCCCCTCGGCTTATACTGGAGTGAACTCCCCCCACCCGCAGTGGTCTTCAACCTGCGGACCTCCGGAGGTTTCAAAACTACAACTCCCAGCAAGCCCCGGCAGCCATCGGCTGTCCGGGCTTGCTGGGAGTTGTAGTTTTGAAACCTCCGGAGGTCCGCAGGTTGAAGACCACTGCGGCCTTCGACATCATCCAGCCCCCTCTCACCCCCCTTTAGTTCTGTACAGTACTCACCTCCGCTCGGCGCTGGTCCGGTCCTGCAGGGCTGTCCGGAGAGGAGGTGGTCCGGTGGGATAGTGGTTCTGGGCTGCTATCTTCACCGGGGAGGCCTCTTCTAAGCGCTTCGGGCCCGGCCTCAGAATAGTCACGTTGCCGTGACAACGACGCAGAGGTGCGTTCATTGCCAACGTACTTCTGCGTCATTGTCAAGGCAACGCCTCTATTCCGGGCCGGAAGCGCGGAGAAGAGGCGCCCCCGGTGAAGATAGCAGCCCGGAACCACTATCCCACCGGACCACCTCCTCTCCGGACAGCCCTGCAGGACCGGACCAGCGCCGAGCGGAGGTGAGTACTGTACAGAACTAAAGGGGGGTGAGAGGGGGCTGGATGATGTCGAAGGCCGCAGTGGTCTTCAACCTGCGGACCTCCGGAGGTTTCAAAACTACAACTCCCAGCAAGCCCGGACAGCCGATGGCTGCCCGGGCTTGCTGGGAGTTGTAGTTTTGAAACCTCTGGAGGTCCGCAGGTTGAAGACCACTGAGGGCGGATGATGAGAAGAGGATGATGAAGGGGGGGGGGGGTGTGGGATGATGACAAGAGGATGATGAAGGGGTGTGTGGGATGATGAAGGGGGGGGATGTGTGGGATGATGACAAGGGGATGATGACAAGGGGATGATGTGATGAAGGGGGGATGTGTGGGATGATAAGGGGATGATGAAGGGGGGATGTGTGGGATGATAAGGGGATGATGAAGGGGGGATGTGTGGGATGATGACAAGGGGATGATGAAGGGGGGATGTGTGGGATGATAAGGGGATGATGATGGGGGTCTGGATGATGACAGGCGGTGATGATGATGAGGATGTTAATGACGGGTCTGGATGATGACAGGGGGGATGATGTATTTCCCACCCTAGGCTTATACTCGAGTCAATATTTTGGGTTGAAATTAGGGGTCTCGGCTTATACTCGGGTCGGCTTATACTCGAGTATATACGGTACTCTCTGCATGTAAATAGCGGTGTCGACCACAGCGCGACGCTGCGCCCTCCATGAAGCTCTATGAGAGATGCAGCGTTGCACCTTGGCCATGTCCGGCTCTGCTATAGAGCTGTATAGAGGGGTCGTGTCAGGCGCAGCTTCGTGCCGTCGTCGACACCGCTCTTCATGCAGAAAGCGGGGACGCAGTGCAGGAAATCGGTGAGGGATCCCAATGATCTGACACTTATCCCCTATTCTTAGTATAGTGGATACGTTTTGATAAACAGGAGTTCTTTAAAATTGCTCTTTTTTTGACTCCTATAACTTTCTTATTTTTCCGCATACGGGGATGATTACTGACTCGCTTCGAGTGTACATCATGGTGTGCCTAGTACCAGGGCGCCATGACATACGTTTACGTCATATGTCCTCTAGGGGTTAATAACCTTCCTGAAATAGTGAAGTAGATTATGACCCTCTCTGTGTGCAGGGAAGTGTAAATATTAGGAGAGATCCCTCATCCACCCTTACATGCTTCTTTTGATGTGATGTTAAAGGGGTATTCCAGTGATTTTTTTTTCCATATCAACTGGCTCTAGAAAGTTAAATATATATATGTAAATTACTTCTATTAAAAAAAATCTTAATTTTACCAGTACTTATCAGCTGCTGAAGTTGGGTTGCTCTTTTCTGTCTGACAACAGTGCTCTCTGCTGACACCTCTGTCTGTCTCAGGAACTGACCAGAGTATGAGCAACTCCCCATAGAATACCTCTCCTGCTCTGGTCAGTTCCTGAGACAGACAGAGGTGTCAGCAGAGAGCACTTTGATTAGACAAAAAAGAACAACTCAACTTCAGCAGCTGATAAGTACTGGTAGAATTAAGATTTTTTTTTTTTATAGAAGTAATTTACAAATCTGTTTAACTTTCCAGGGCCAGTTGATATGAAAAAAAAAAAAAAAAAATGTTTTTTTACTGGAAAAATAGCTGGTCAGGCCCAAAAATAATTTTTTTCTTTTTTTGTCCAGGAAGGTGGTAATGTGGGCCTTGTTTGATGTTTTATTATATTTTCTGTATATTGTTAATTTAAGAGGTTTTTGAGTTAAACACAAAAAGTGTTAACGAAGTACCTAGAAATTGGCATCCAGTGGTCATTGGATTTTTGTCTATTTGTCCTTTAGAATTTGAGTCTTTTATATACGGACAAAGAATGTAAATTCCTATTTCAGACCTAATTGTGCAGCCGCTTGACAGCCTTTTGTTCCAGGTTGTTTTCTCCTTGAGCCGCAGTGATTGGGAACATTTTACTACTTGAATGTTGGAACAAAATGTAATTATGTCTCCCCGGTCGTGTCGAGTGCAGATTTCCACCGCGTCGGGCCTGTGTACTGATAACACGGGAGTATTAATGCACAGAACTTAGCAGGGAATGTGACTTTGAACTTTCTCTTTGCCCTTTTTTCGTCAGCCGCGTCTGAAGTGCCTGATACATATAGTCAAGCAGCTCACAGCCGACCATGAAGAATTCATAACATCTATCATCCCAGAGGTGAGGCTGCGACTACTTTCATGTATACAGCTCATTATACACATGACCCTGATGGTGCAACTTCCACATCTTCCACATCAGAAGACTTTTTACGCTTTCATCATTGACTGATATGATTTGCATAAGTGTCTTTAAGAGGACAACAGCTTTCTTAACTCTTTTACGTCCTGCGCCAGCTCCTGCGATATAATGTGGGGTCACGCGGGGATCCCGCGTCATATTGGGTCCGTCCCGGCGGCAATCAACGGACGAGACTCGCGGTGATGCCCGGTATTGACCCTTCAGATGCGACGATGCGCCGTTTCTGAAGTGAAACCGAAAGCATCTTGGCAGCTCAGACGGGGCTGTTCGGGACTGCCGCGGCATCTCGAACAGCTTGCAGGACACAAAGAGGATCCCTACCTGCCTCCTGGGTGTCCGATCGCCGAATGACTGCTCCGTGCCTGAGATCCAGGCAGGAGGAGTCGAGCGTCGATAACACTGATCAATGCCATGTTAATGCATGGCAGTGATCAGTGTAAGAGGTCAGTGTGTGCAATGTTAAAGTCCCCTATGGGAGCTATAACATTGTAAAAATAAAAGTGAAAAAGTGTTGAGATGTGTTTTAACCCCTTCCCTAATAAGTCAGAATCACCCCCCTTTTCCCATAAAAAAAAAAAACCTGATGTAAATAAAAATTAAGTATAATCATATACATAAACATATGTATTATCGCCGGGAGTGTAAATGTCTGAACTATAAAAATATATAGTTAGTTAAGTCCAAAATAGCGTTTTTTTTTGGATCACTTTTTATACCATTAAAAAATTAATAAAAAGCGATCAAAAAGTCCAATCAAAACAATAAAAACTTCAGATCATGGTGAAAAAAATGAGCCCTCATACATCCCCATATGCGGAACAATAAAAAAGTTATAGGGGTCAGAAGGTGACCTTTTTAGACATACATTTTCCTGCATGTAGTTATGATTTTTTCCAGAAGTCCGACAAAATCAAACCTATATAAGTAGGAGATCATTTTAACTGTATGGAGCTACAGAATAATGATAAGGTGTAATTTTTACCGAAATATGCACTGTGTAGAAACAGAAGCCCCCAAAAATGGCAGAAGCCCCCTCAAAATGACATTTTTTAATCCATTTTGGTCGCACAGTGGGTACCAGAGGTGGTTCGGCACCTATTGCAAGATCAGAGGCCCCCTCCAGTCTCGTTGCATCAGCCACAGAGGTAGTTGGGAAGCAGAAAACAGCTGAGGCAGCTATTTTAGTCAGTTTGCGTAACTGCTCTTGATGCATAGCACCGCCAATGCTATTTCCGTAATTCCCAAACTCATGACCTAATGGGTCATATGGAAAGGGGTTACCCAGGCAGTGACAGTGCCTTAAGTCATCCTCTTCCATCAAATGGTTAAAAAGCACTCCCAAATATTTTTTCACCCATATCATGCACACTCACCATGTCTAGTCATATAGCACCATCTGTTTTATTCCAGCATAGCAGCATCTATAAGTTTTATTGCTGTAACTGGGTCATGTGATCACAAGCCTGGTCCACAGGTAATGCCTGTAGTTCACAGGAAGCTGCCCCAGGACAGACCACTTCCTTTGACCCATTAAACACTGATTTTCTATCATCATCCCTCCCAGATCTATCTGTATACTACTGCTGCGATCTCTATGGGATCAGGATATATAGTAGTTATACTCCTCCCCTCTAGCTCTATCTGTATACTGCTGCTATCTTTATGGGATCAGGAGACATAGTAATTATACACCTCCTCTCCAGTTTTATCTGTTTACTGCTGCTGCTATCTCTATGGGATCAGGATATATAGTAGTTATACTCCTCCCCTCTAGCTCTATCTGTATACTGCTGCTATCTTTATGGGATCAGGAGACATAGTAATTATACACCTCCTCTCCAGTTTTATCTGTTTACTGCTGCTGCTATCTCTATGGGATCAGGATATATAGTAGTTATACTCCTCCCCTCTAGCTCTATCTGTATACTGCTGCTATCTTTATGGGATCAGGAGACATAGTAATTATACACCTCCTCTCCAGTTTTATCTGTTTACTGCTGCTGCTATCTCTATGGGATCAGGATATATAGTAGTTATACTCCTCCCCTCTAGCTCTATCTGTATACTGCTGCTATCTTTATGGGATCAGGAGACATAGTAATTATACACCTCCTCTCCAGTTTTATCTGTTTACTGCTGCTGCTATCTCTATGGGATCAGGATATATAGTAGTTATACACCTCCCCTCCAGCTCTATCTGTATGCTGCTGCTGTTTTCTCTATGGTGATCTGCATCTATAGTCTTATGCAGGGATACATCCGCTGCTCTTTCCTTCCTCTGCGGCTGCCATTATTATAGAGGAGGAGATTATAGCTGACTGCCATAGTTTTATATGCCAGTGTTATGTTTTTATTTTTCTCACAAGGTGATGATTTGTACCAAAGAAGTATCTGTGGGTGCGAGGAAGAACGCTTACACTCTTCTGGCGGAGATAGGTCACGCTTTCCTTCGTTTCATCAACGACACAGCAGGTAAGCCACATTTCCATATGGTAGTGTTTCCCAACCAGGGTGCCCCCAGCTGTTGCAAAACTGCAACTCTCAGCATGCCCGGTTGAGAAACAACGCCGTATAGCTATATATATATATATATATATATATATATATATATATATATATATATATATATATATAGCTATATATATAGCTATATATATAGCTATATATATATATATATATATATATATATATATATATATATATATATATATATATATATATATATCTATATATATAGCTATATATATAGCTATATATATAGCTATATATATAGCTATATATATATATATATATATATATATATATATATATATATATATATATATATATATAGCTATATATATATATATATATATATAATATATATATAATATATTAGCCAATTCAACAAAACAGCAGCACACCGAATAAGATGAAAGCGTGTCAGGCTTTATTCATCAGATGCCATGACGTTTCAACCGTCTCCCATGGTCTTTGTCAAGGCTGTGGGGGGGCCCCTGACCCAGGCCCGACCAGCGCGCACCCGTGTACATCTCTGGGAGTGCGGTCCTTCTTCGGATAGAGATGTGGAGATAGAGAGATATAGAGAGGTGGAGATGTGGATATATATTGATAGATAGATATATAGAGAGAGAGAGAGAGAGATTTTTATAGCTATATATATTTTTTATATATTATATATAGCTATACAGTGTTGTTTCCCAACCAGGGTGGTTATAACTGTTGCAAAACTACACCTCCCAGCAGGCCATGACAGTCTTTGGCTGTCCAGGCATGCTGGGAGTTGTAGTTTTAAAACAGCTGGAGGCACCCTGGTTAGGAAACAGTGGTCTTAATCGGTCATTTAAAGCCAAGAGATTAAAACAGCTCGATCTGGGACACTAAGAGGGGTATGGGTGATGATATGTAGATGTTAGTCTGTTTATATCTTGAGTTTTGGTTTCCTCTTGCAGAAGCCCTGGACCGATACCTAGCTGTTGTCTATGCTGGGTTGACTGGTTCCGTCACCATGATAACATGTACAGTCCTTACCCTGACCAGACTCATATTTGAGTTCAAAGGTAGGTAAAGCATCCTGGATATGTACAATGAGAGCGGCTCAATGCTGATCACCCCATGTCCTGCTCCTGGCACCAATGTAGTGTTCTTTATTAGCCGTTCAAATGAAAGGCTGTCGCTAAAATACAAGCCCGAGTCCACCAGAACAGGGGCTGCTTGTACATTCTGGTAGGGATCACTATTAGGGGACCCCACTCTAAAAGGCTATTTGAATAGGGATCACCTTTATGAGAAAAACTCTAATCTGATGTTCCCAGCCTTAACCCTTTCATAACGCAGCTTTAAATTTTTCACCTACAGGGTCATATGAGGTTGATTGTTTTATGTGGGCGAAATTTTACTTTGTAATTAAATCACTTATGTTATTATAACAGCTATGGCTTTTACTACATTTAAAAAAAAAAAAAATTATTTTGTTAGGAAATAAGCATGCTTTAATTTGTCCTCTTCTGACCCTTATAACACTTCATTTTTCCCTATACAGGGCTATATGATGGCTCATTTTTTTTGTTCTGTGCTGTGTTTTTTTTATTTTTTATTGGAGACTAGGATAGGACTTTTTGATCTATTTTTATTTATTATTTGTATATCAAATACCCACAAATCAGCAATTCTGAACTTTGTTTTTTTCTTTACGTTTACTCCATTCACTGTGCAGTTTCATTAATGTTATATATTTCATTAATGTTATGCATATATTTCCCCCCCCCCGCTATTTTATTTAGTCACCATGGAGGACTATTATCTCCAATCATTCGATTGCACATACTGTTCAGTGCTATGCCATAGGCACAGTATTGATCAGTGTTATTGGCGCTCCAATTATACAGGCTGCTGGGGCTGTCTCTATTTCTGGAGCACAGGTCAGCAGACACGGAGGCAGGTAGGGACTCTCTGATCGTCATTCCAGATGATCGGGACCCCGTGATACCTCAAAGTGGTCTCGACCGGCTAATTTATTCTTTGTGATCAACTTTGATTGTGGAATCTAAAGGGTTAGTTCCAGGAATCGGCACGATCGCCACTGCCCAGCATTAGAGGTATCGAAGGACAATGTGGAAAAAAAGCAAAAAAATTCAAAACGGGTATAGTGGAGGCGCTGCTCAGAAGGCGAAATTACAGGATAGACTCAGGTAGTGCAGGACAACAAAATTTTATCAAGAATGTTTAGGACAACGCGTTTCGGCATCTGCTGATTCCTTCCTCAGGTCCACTTAGCAGTTCCCGAACTTCATTGTTGTTCAGTGTAGAAGTGCTGGATCGTGATCCTGCGTAGTGTCTGCACCGCTGCTGGTATCAGCAGCCCCCTGATTACCAGCAGTGGTGCAGACGTGACACAGGATCACGATCCAGCACTTCTACAATGAACAACAATGAAGTTCGGGAACTGCTAAGTGGACCTGAGGAAGGAATCAGCAGATGCCGAAACGCGTTGTCCTAAACATTCTTGAAAAAATGTTGTTGTCCAGCACCGCCTGAGTCTATCCTGTAATTTCGCCTTCTGAGCAGCGCCTCCACTATACCCGTTTATTTATTTATTTTTTTCCCACATTGTCCTTTCATATTGTATATCGGCTTCTAGCCTAGAAGCCCGATGCCGGTAGGAGTGCTGCAGCTCGTCTAATACAAAGCACGTCGTCCATTACCTAAGGGCTGCACAGCCTCAAGTGCGGCCCTACTAAGGTTGGTATATCACTGTTTGGTGTGGTGAAGGGTGCACATCAGTAAATATACCTACTCAGGGAGCGCCCCCTGTATCTCTTTTTTTTCTTCCTCTTATCCCAGCATTAGAGGTGAGTCCTGGCTGCTGATAGAAGACATTTGTCTAAGAAGTGAGCGCAGGGCTGTTATTACTAAAATATGTAAATCAATGTCATTTCACATATTTGCGTATTCCCGCCCATGACCTAACTTACCGTCATAGGGCAGGAAAGGGTTAACCAGCTCATCCGACAGATATCCATCCCAATTTCCCCCATACACAGAAAGGCTCGGCTTGGCTGGCTGTGCATGGGTTCTAGATGGAGAGATGGAACGAAGCCACTGCCAGTATCCTCTGGTCGTAGCACATCTCCCAAGAAATAAAGGCTAAACATGACCAATCCTCCTAATCACTTACATAGTCTCTTTACACAGTATTTGTTCAGCAGGTTTGACCGACGTCCTATGTGTGTATGGTGCCCTTTTGGCTCTGGGTACAGTGATACACTGGACTCTATCTGATTAGTGTCTAAATTCACGTCTCCTATTTCTAATGGCAGATCACATGGGGATACAGGTGATTGAACAGTTGTTGAAGAACGTCTGCCTCTTGTTAAGTTGTAAGACGAGGGAGGTGGTGAAGGCGTCTTTGGGCTTCATTAAAGTCATCATCTTTATCGTTGACCTGAAAGTTCTCTCCAGGCACCTGCAGATGATGGTAAGTCACATTGTAGTGTCATACTCTCTCATTTTCTTTCAGAAGACCTACCCCATAAAAGACTGCATCAGCACAGCTACTCTGACTTGGTTTTATGTATTAGTGCTCTGGACAGGGATGTGGAAATAAAAAAATATATGTATATAAAATATAAAAACTACTTGTCCAAGGGAGTAAAATGGGAACACAATCTATCCACAAAATAATTTTAAAAAGTACCTGTCACCAAATACACTGTTCAGGCAATGTTCCATAACTACTTCTAACAATCCTCCAGCCCTTAAAAAAAAATTCAGAGCTTTAAAAAGCTATGTATTATACCTTTATTCTTGCTCACATAGTGAAATCTCCCAGCACGAGAAAGTGGGTATTTCCAAGAAGGCATGACATCACTGAAGCCTGCTGGGGGACCACTTCCGCCCTCACATGGTTGCAGCGCTGTGATGAATAGAAGACCTTTGGCTCTGTGCATGTTTCAGTGTGTGTTGCCATCAGTGAGGCTCTCCTTCAGCTGTCAGTCTGTGTGGCTTTCTGTGAGAATCTGTGGAGCTTTCACTTTCTGTGCAGCTGACAACCTCCAGCTGTTGCAAAACTACAACTCCCAGCATGCCCTTTGGCTGTCCGTGCATGCTGGGGGTTGTAGTTATGCAACAGCCTCAGGCACACTTTTTCATAACTACATAACTACAACTCCCAGCATGCCCAGACAGCCAAAGGGCATGCTGGGAGTTGCAGTTGTGCCTCCAGCTGTTGCAAAACTACAACTCCCAACATGCCCTTTGGCTGTGCATGCTGGGAGTTGTTCTTAAGCAACAGCAGGAGGCAAACAGCGCTTACACTCCTGCTGTTGGATTCCTCCCCCACAGACCACCGGGACCGCCACCTTAGAGACCACCGCCGCCACACCGGACCCCGTGTGAGCCTCCTCCCCCCCACCTACAATCACCCCCTTCCTCCACCGCCGACCTCCTCCTCGTCAGGACCTCCTGATCTTGTCCACTTACGTATTGCTCCCATACTGCCCAATGAAGAAACAAAACACCACTCGCCTATCCTCTGTTCCCCTGCAGCTTCATGTACTCCTCCCCCTGCGACTCTTATTATTTCTGTATGCGCAGCGTTATGCAGATGCTGCACGGCTCCATCCCGTTACTGCAGAAGCGTCTTATAGGCGCACACAAAGTTTTTAAAGTGGCACCCATGGCATCCGGGGCATGAGTCCTGGCTCCCAGAGTGGCGCCCTCATTCCCTGGGCCCTCTAAACCGGTGGTGCCTGCCTTGGCTCTACTTGCCCAAAGCAGGACTAAATGCCTGCAGAATTCACCTGTCCGGCACTCGGAACTGCATGTCTGGGGCCGATATGATTTCCACAACCTTGTCTGGATAATTATACCTGTAGTAGATGGTCTAAGCCAGTGTTTCCCAACCAGAGTGCCTCCAGCAGTTGCAAAACTGCAACAGCCTTCGACTGTCCGGGCATGCTGGGAGGTGTAGTTTTGCATCAGCTGGAGGCACCCTGGTTGGTAAACACTAATTTCTTGTTATAATTATCTGGTCTTTTGATAAATCTGTAGATGGAAGCCATCGGAAATATAAACCAGGACATGAGACGCTATTTCCGTGTGAAACTAAAGAACATCTTTACAAAGTTCATCCGCAAGTTTGGGTAAGTTTATAGGGTGCGCTGAGAGAAATGGGCTTGATAGTGGATGTTACCTTCACCACACACTTCTGACAGCTGGAAACCTAAAAAAAACAATGTCTTCCCTGCTGTGTGCACTGTGCGTAGGTTTACATTAAAGGGGTACTCCGCTGCTCAGAGTTTGGAACAAACTGTTCCGAACGCTGGAGCCAACGCCGGGAGCTCGTGATGTCATAGCCCCGCCCCCTCATGACATCACGCCCCTCAATGCAAGTCTATGAGAGGGGGCGTGACTCCCATAGACTTTCATTGAGGGGGCGGGCTGTGACATCATGAGGGGGCGGGGCTATGATGTCACGAGCTGCCAGCTCCAGCATTCGGAACAGTTTGTTCCAAACGCTGAGCAGCGGAGTACCCCTTTAAGGTCATCAAAGGTGACTGTAGTTCGGATTCTTTCCTTCAGTTACACATTTTGCTCTTTGTTCGCACTTTTTCGGGTGCGCAGTGATGATCTTTATTCTTTATTTCTAGGTTCGAGTTGGTGAAGGATATGCTGCCGGTGGAGTATCACAAGGTGCTGAACAACATCCGAAAGGCTGAAGCTAAAAACAAGAAGCAGAAAGCTCTAAAACAGGCCGCATCGGAGGGAGAGGAAGATGATGGAGAGGGAAGGAAACACAAGGGAGACGAGTAAGTGACTGGCAACAGGCAAGTAAAGGCCTCATACTGTAGGTTAAACCCACCAAATTTGTCTAATTCAATGTTTCCCAACCAGGACGCCTACAGCTGTTGCAAAACTACAACTCCCAGCATGCCCGGACAGCCTTCGGCTGTCCGGGCATGCTGGGAGTTGTGGTTTTTACAACAGCTGGAGGCACCCTGGTTGGGAAACACTGGTCTAATTTGTATGATGGCCTCCAGACTCTACCCCGACAGATGATGTTGAGAAGAGTCTGACATGTTGGATTTCATCGGCTCTATCGCTTTGTTTTTAGAGAGAAATGCCACCACCAGTCTGCCAGCAGCTTACCCTTCTTTCCCCAATAAGGAACACATGTTCAACCAAGCCAAAAATTCAAGTGTATACGGCAGTATTTTCCAACCAGGGTGCCTCCAGCTGTTGCTAAACTACAGCTCCTCACATGCACATAGTTTTGCAACAGCTGGAGGCACCATATTTGGGAAATACCGGTATAGGGGGATCCGGGGAGATAGCTGTTGGTTAAACATTTGTGCCGACAAATAACTATCTCTTCCAGTCAGCATGGCCGAACGTTCATTCGTTATATATGAAGGGTGGAAGAAAGGTTTTGCCATTATTGGCAACATCTTGCGGCCGTTGGCCACTGCATGCTGGTGTGGTTTTGTCCACATGCAATTGAGTGCCTGCTTCCCGTCCCTAAAGTTACACTTCCAATGTGTAATACCTCTCCTTAAAGGGGTACTCTGCCCTTAGACATCTTATCCCCTATCCAAAGGATAGGGGATAAGATGTCTGATCGCGGGGGCAGTCACGCCCACTTCCATGCCCCCTGTATCGCCCGACTTCAGGCACTGAGCAAAGTTCTCTCCATGCAGCAGATGATACGGGGTGCTGCAGGAGAGATCACAGGGGTTCCCAGCAGCGAAACCTCCGTGATCAGACATCTTATCCCCTATCCAAAGGAGCAGAGTACCCCTTTAAAAGGGATTATCAAGGAATAGAAAAACAGCACCACCCCTGTCCTCGGGTTGTGTGTGGTATTACAACTTGACTCCATTCACTTTAAAGAGTGTACCTGTCACCAAACTAAACTTTTAATATATTGTTCCTTATGTAATTATAAGACACTTTGCTATTTACTTACTGTTAAAATTCTAAACCTTTATATGTTTTTAACGTGATTGAAAAAAAATGGCCACTAGGTGGCTCTGTTCTGTTCCCCGTACAAGTCAAACACTTATTTGGTCTCCTCCCGGCCTGGCAGGAGACCAAACTCAGGAAGTGCGTGCGGGCATGGTGAGGTATAGGTCTCGCAGGCTTCAGTACCTGCTGGAGAACACCCATTTTCTCCTGCCAGGAGCTCACACATTGTGAGCAAGGAAAAAGGTATGATACACAGCTTTTTAAAGCTCAGAATTTTTTTTTTTTTTTTTAAGGGCAGGAGGGGTGTTATGAGTAGTTAGGGAATGTAATCTAAGTTAGTTTAAAAAATATGGGTTGATGACAGGTACTCTTTAATGAAATAAAGCTGCAATACTACAAACAAACGGAGATTGGGTGTGGTGCTCTTCTTGGAAGAAATCAGCTCTTTCTCATCCTTTGTCATCCGGATAACTCCTTTAATTTAAAAATATTTCACATCTTCTCTGATATGCAGTCCAAATACTGTATACCAACAAGTTGTGCGTCCTTGTTCTGATATCTCGACACAAACCAAAGTGCCCCCTCCCCCTTCTGTGTTAAGATCAGGTGGTGCGGTTTGGCTTTCTTCACTGCGATATAAGCTGCATGGCTTTTGGTCTTTCCTCTGGTGGGTCGGGACTCCTGCAATGATGGGAGGTGGAAGGG